>NC_058060.1:16612097-16789597 GCF_020085105.1 Siniperca chuatsi
AAGAGGTTAAAAATGTTATGTTAGGTGATGTGCATTTTCTAGATGTTGTGACCAGTTAATTAACATGAACTGCAGACTCCTCATCTCCTTTATTATATTACGTTGTACAATCAATCCTCTATAAGTTTCAGACAACATCTGAAAGAGTGATCCCTTTACATACAGTGGTGTGAAAAAGTGTTTCCCCCCTTCCTGATTTCTTATTTTTTTTGCATGTTTGTCACACCTAAATGTTTCAGATCATCAAACAAATTTAAATATTAGTCAAAGATAACACAAGTAAACACAAAATGCAGTTTTTAAATGAAGGTTTATTAAGGGAAAACAAAATCCAAACCTACATGGCCCTGTGTGAAAAAGTGATTGCCCCACCTGTTAAAACATAACTTAACTGTGGTTTATCACACCTGAGTTCAATTTCTCTAGCCACACCCAGGCCTGATTATTGCCACACCTGTTCTCAATCAAGAAATCACTTAAATAGGACCTGCCTGACAAAGTGAAGTAGACCAAAAGATCTTCAAAAGCTAGACATCATTCCGTGATCCAAAGAAATTCAGGAACAAATGAGAAAATGATCAAAATTACTTCAAGAGTGCAGCAACGACTCATCCAAGAGGTCACACACCGATGTGACACAGAGGAAAAAGACCCCACAACAACATCCAAACAACTGCAGGCCTCACTTGCCTCAGTTAAAGTCAGTGTTCATGACTCCACCATATGAAAGAGACTGGGCAAGAATGGCCTGCATGGCAGAGTTCCAAGACGAAAACCACTGCTGAGAAAAAAGAACATTAAGGCTCATCTCATTTTTGCCAGAAAACATCTTGATGATCCCCAAGACTTTTGGGAAAATACTCTGTGGACTGACGAAACAAAAGGTGAACTCTTTGGAAGGTGTGTATCCCATTACATCTGGCGTAAAAGTAACACCGCATTTCAGAAAAAGAACATCATACCAACAGTAACATATGGTGGTAGTAGTGTGATGGTCTGGAGCTGTTTTGCTGCTTCGGGACCTGGAAGACTTGCTGTGATAAATGGAACCATGAATTCTGCTGTATACCAAAAACTCCTGAAGGAGAATGTCCGGCCATCTGTTCGTGACCTCAAGCTAAAGCGAACTTGGGTTCTGCAGCAGGACAATGATCCAAAACACACCAGCAAGTCCACCTCTGAATGGCTGAAGAACAACAACCAGTTAAAGGTTAAGGGGTAATCACTATTTCACACAGAGCCATGTAGGTTTGGATTTTGTATAAACCTTCATTTTAAAAACTGCATTTTGTGTTTACTTGTGTTATCTCTGACTAATATTTAAATTTGTTTGATCTGAAACATTTAAGTGTGACAAACATGCAAAAAAAAATTAGGAAGGGGGCAAACACTTTTTCACACCACTGTATGTTTTAGGTGTGCAAAAGGATGTGCTATCAGACTGGGGTTACTTTTAACTATGGTGAACAGGGAGGAGCAGGAAATACAACAAATTTTAGCTGTGTGATGACATAAAGTATAGGTAAAAGTCAGTTTGAAAAACTGCTACTTTTCAGCATAATATGGATACATCAACACTTTAAGTGTGCAAGACTTTAGCCTGTGATCCATAGTTAGATTGTACCATACTGATTACAAAAGAATTACCAGGTAAATGATAGAAAGCTGAAAGTCTGGATTTAAAGCAGCCTTTTGACAACCCCAAGTTTAATGTAATATAAAAAATAGATAAATCACCTTGGCTTGGCATGGAATTGGCAGATCATTATTCTTCCCTAGGCACTTTGTGTTGTATTTGGAGACAATAATATCCAGCCAAGGTTTCCAGCCATAGTTCACGCGAGGCCACTGTGAATTCTAAGGGATTTCTTTTCCACCAGGAATTGTGTATGGAAAAGTCAGGTACAATGGCCCTTCTGAACAACAAATTTAATGTAGGAAATAAAAGTGTCTGTCTCATCTCTTTTAAATCAGAGGTGGTTTTCATCCCCAGGCTGTACTTAAGTGGGAGCTTGCTTGTTGTGATACACTCATGTGGCCAGCAGGAGGAAAGTGTGTGGTTCCATAAGGTCAGGGCAAAGTCACAATAGGTAATAGGTGTAAGCTGTCAGCCTATTTCTTCCTGATGGGAAATGTCTCCCTGACATCACAGGCAAGTCAGTGTTTTTGTTTTCAATATGTGTGCTAAAGCACAGGCAAAAGCACAGCTCTTAATCGTTTATTGTTTAGGAAATCGAGTCATGCTAGCTGAATAGAGCAGGGATCACAACATGCAGCTCACCACTGGCTTTCATTGCACAAATACTAACAAAGCTACTGGGTATGAATTCAGATTTTATGGGAACATAAAAATGAATTGAGATCATTGCAAAGAGAAATACAAAACATGTGTCCTGGCTGTAATCACAGCATTATGAAATACAGAATTTTCATGGAAGTTTCCAAATATTGCCAAAAAATCCCAGCAGAAAATACTTTAGGTGCCAGTATACTCTATTTCAGCTATATCCAACTATTTGTGGCACGTTTTGTGTGTGCAACACTATGAATGACTTCTAGGACAGACTGTCTTAAAGTGTGCGCCGTTATCCCCGTATTTAAACAAAATATTACCAAAAAAACTTAGACTTGCCCAAGATTTGCTTCACACAGCAAAAAGAAGAAAACAAGTCTAGTTTGATTTATAGCACATCTTTTTGCCAAACGAACTGGTCTTCATGCATGCACATATTGCATTTTGCATACCTAATTGCCTGACATGGTCTTAAGTTTTGCCAGCGTTATAGTTTGGTGTACGAAAATAGGAAGCATGTAAACCTCTCCTGTAACCATTAAAATCACTTGTTTTATAGAGCTGCATGGAAAATGTATTTCTCAAATGTGGAAGACACCATCCCCTCTCTGCACTATGCTTGATCATCCTCTACCTTCAAGCCAAGAACAAGAACAGGGACACACTTGTGGCTCATAAAAGGCATCCCTTCCCTCTATGCGGTGCTTTATTTGAAACTCACATTGTTCTGAATCTACCCAGTTCTTTGCTATGTCACCTGATGCTGTTATGTTAGAGGCAGGCAGGGAACGATTTCCAACCTGTAACCGGACCTCTGTGTCAGACGAGTACTGGAATGGCTATTACAGCGATGACAGGGCCACAGGCTAGACTGGGATGAGAGAATGGCTAAGTCACATTGACAGGAAATGGTTGGACAAGGAGCCTGCTTGTAATGTACTTTAGTGTGGATGAGTGGGTGGGAAGCGGGTAATTTTGATTTTGCCAAATAATGCTTTAGAATATGACATAGGCGGATGTCACAAGTATTTTCAATGTCCATAGCACTGATTGTCCGGTACGTTGTACAGATCATTTTTGATTCCCATGGCCTTTTTAAGGATTTGTTTATATCCCTGTTGCAACTTTCGCCTTCCATGGCAACCATTGTGGGTTTGTATGACCACTCAGTTCGGGTGAGGGCCCTCATATGTTCTCTTTCACACTTGAAATCTTACTTGCCTGTGTCCAATAAATAATTTACAAGGGTTTAGTGAAACATAGTGCTATATATTAAATAGAAAGCAGATTGGCTCTCGAAACATGAAAAGCAGGATTAGTATTCAAGTGGTCTTATAAAACCTTATTAAAGTATCATTAACTTTTTGGTGCCCTGACTCCCTTCTAGCTTAGGACAATATTTTGCACATTTTGAAATTATCTTTTGGAAGCTGGAAATGAATGAGATCCAGGCTACTTCCTTCCTTGCCTCACAATCACAGATTGCAGTCTTTCTAATCAAGGCCAACCCCCAGAAACATAATAGAACAATTTAGTCTGCCTCTCTCTAGCTTCACATGAGGCTATGGTACTAATTTGTATTTGGTCTAACCCTTCCTTAAACCTCAGACGTCAGCACTCATGGCCACTGGAAATGTCTTGGAGGTTTGTGGGAGTTCTTTTAACCCAAGAAGAAAGAAATTATTAAGTCCATGTTTAAAAATATGCTTCTGTTTTTGAATCAAATCAAAACTACAGTAGACATTCCTAATATGAGATGTAGGTTTAGGCTGCTAAACCAAAGAAGTTACCAGTTTGTTGACAGTGGTCTGAGCTTTACAAGGAACTTGGTTCACAAAAGTGGGAATCTCAGTACTTAAATATAAGCATTGAATAATCTGTGGATATCCTTCAATGGAAACCAAGATTTTGTAATAAAATGCTCTAAATTCACAACTCAAAATGTCAGAATTTTCAGCTGCAAGAGTAAATCTCCACATCCCTATAATTTGGTTGGCAAAAAATATGTGATGACTTTAAAAGTCACATAAGTAAGGTTGTTGAAATTTGAATTTGTTTTTCTTTCTTTTTCAGAAAAATTGCTCATCCTAACTGTTGCAACAGAGGAAACAGATGGCTTTCGCCGCTTTATGCAGTCTGCAAACTATTTCAACTACACTGTGAAGGTAAGATTGTCTTCTCATATTCTAAAATGATATCCATAAATGTGCAGTTTCTCCCAGCTAACAATGGAAAAACATCAATCTTAAAGGGACACTCCTCAATGTGGGTCCAGAATTCCCCTCTGTGGTTTCAGTCAGAGATAGCGCACCGCCCACATTTGCATGGTCCTGCCTCTCTATGTGACCCTTCTGCAACAGTTTGCATTCCATCTCCTGCAGACACATGCTTGCAAGCAACTTTGCTAGCCTTTTTAGGCCCTTCAAGATGATTCGAGTTAATGTTGTCAATTTCCGGTTGTTCTTTGCTTAGTTATATTGTTCCTTCAGCCTTGTGCACTCATCTCTGTACAGTAAACCTAATGGCATGACAGTTGACTACAACTCAGGTGTTACCTCAGTATCGCAGGTAACTCGGCCCATCTGAATTATCAGTATGAAGCTGCCTTAAACTCACTTTTCTACATCTCCCACTACAGCTGAGTGCTTTTTTCATTCACAGTTGTGTGAAGTGAGATTGTGTGAAAACTTACACACAGAAATTTATAAAATGTGTCATTCTGGGTGAAAAAAAAATTGGCAATAGGGTAACATAATTGCCCTATTTTCCAAGGCAGCTTCTTTAATCTATTGTCTTGAATCAAGTGTACTTTTTTATATTAGAGGACACATCTTACTCTTCTTGGAAATTTCTTGCATATTGGAAAACAAGTGAAAGTTTTCCTCCCACTGGCAGAATTCCTAACTGGATTTGAGACATAAAAAAAATTAAGATTGAAAAATGAGTGAAGGACTTGTGAAGATGGACATTTTTACAGTGCTGCTGGGCTGCCTTCTGGTGAAGTTTGGTGTCAAGACAGTTCATGTTGGGCTCTACAACTTGTCCTTCATGTGTTCTGTCTCAGGTATTAGGAATGGGAGAAGCATGGAAGGGTGGTGACGTGGGTCGTTCTATCGGTGGAGGGCAAAAAGTCAGACTACTGAAGGAGGCCATGGAGGCTCTGGCTGACCAGGAGGATCTTGTTGTCCTTTCCGTGGATAGGTATGTTGACAAACAGAGATTTTTTTTTAGCTTTTTTAGTTTTATTTAGCTTTACATGACAGTATGATTTTACCATTTTCATGACCAACAGTACCGTTCCTTTGTAGTCTGACTCAAAGCCTAAATTAATCCTTGTTCAGTAATCCACTGCAAAAGGATTATTTGAATATTCACTGACTATCTTCCCTGAAATCGAGATATTGCCAAGAGATATATTACTTTAAAACACTGTAGAGAAGTGAAGTTCCTCATTCTGATTCCATATGTTTGCAGCCAACAAGTATAAAACGAAGAAAAAGGATTAAATTTGTTATTAATTTTGTCTTTGCCTGCGTGTGTTAACTTTTCTTAACGATGTTCAGTTTCTACCCAAACATCAGTTTGATGCTTTGTTCGAGCTTTGTTCTGATTTAGCTTTGATTTGAAATATAAAACATATCCATAGCAAGAAAGGGATGCAAAACACCTTTAATTGCTGTGTAGATCTATGAATTAGAAATTCAACTAATTTTCACAATCACAGACTGTAATAATTGCTTTAAAAGTGATGCCTCCTCAGTGAGAGGTGTTTCTGCACATTTATGTAGCACTAAACCACCCTCCACTCATTCATGTAAAGGCATTATTATAGAGCATGAGCAAATATACTAGGAGAGTAATTTTCACATGCAGGTAGCTAAATTATGACTTTTCAAGGCCAATGGAAAGTTTTACTGAGTTAATGTGTGTGGTTTAGAATAATGACAGCTTTGTAGGCCATATTTCCTCAAATAGAGCAGAAGATGATAATACTTACTGCACCATGTCACATGAATAATGTTAGCTATAATTGCTGTGCAAAGTTGTCACACCCTTGAAACAGGTAATTGGAATGTGTTTTTTTTCTGTTAGAGGAAATGATTGTAGTGTAAGATACTGTATCTGCACTTCACAGAATATGAGGCATTCAAAATGTGTTCAAATCCTGCTGGACCACCTTGGCTGTTTTGACAGTTTCTGCTTCTGATTCAGTCACAGCGTTGAAATTGAAATTCATTCACTGTGTTGTTGAGCTTCTGAGTGTGGGCTGAATTCCCAAACTGAAAAGAAAACGATTGCATGCAATTCAAAGGCCAAATACCTTAAATTGAGACCACAATTGCCATTCACAGCCAGAACGTTGTGCGTGAGTTGGCTATACATCAGTCGCTCTATGCACATTTGGAATTGGCAGAAATGTGTGTACTGATGACTTTTGGGCTTTAGAATGGAAATTTTAACCAATTAGGGAAGTTACTATATTTCCAAACACCACACCTTTGTAATGCTAGTATAAAAATTAAAAGGTGGTGGTTCCCACTTTTAAATTCATGAGGTATGTTTCCTCTCACTGGTGCACACCACTTGTAGATACGTTTCTCCTGTTTGGTGAGTGACATGCAGAATATAAACACTACGGTGTTCCAAACACAGTATGAAGTGTATTGCGCATGATTAAACATAGATTTTAAACATTGGCTTTTAGTGTTCTTTCTTAATTCCATAAAGAGGACACACATTACATGCAGTGGGACATTCAATGCAGCTTTTAACACAACCTTGGTTTCTGCCTTCCAAGCTATTGATTGAATTCACCTGGTAACTCGGGTGTAGATGAGTCTTCTAATTAAATGGATTCTGAGTACAAAAAGATAAAAACCACTATGATCCACAATGATCTCACAGTATTTTAGTGTTGAGTTATGCTTTAAAACCAAGTCAAAATATCAATTAAATTCAGTTTTATTTATAAAACTGCGCAGACTCTGGCACCAAATGATGTCATGGATCACGTAGGGATATTTTGGCTTAATTTTTGTACAGTGGGAGGAAGTGGAGATGCGTCGTCCATCTTTATATACAGTCTATGGTTATGACTCACACCTCAAAGTGAGAAGAAACATTAGGAGTTTCCACGTCCTAAAATATCTGCTCTTTAAACAAGTCACCACCAGCCCATGTAAAGGGTTACGCACTTTTTCCTCTGTCACAGAACTCTAGGCCATGCATGAATCAGCACATTTTGTGTGTTTTTCTGTGTTAATGTCTGGCAAAGCGGGACTCTTTTGGAAACACCTTACAGTACAATCCAGAAATGCCTGCCTGTACAAATGCCCACTCGTGAAGAATGTCGACTGTTTACATTTTGATGTATATCTATCTCAAGCAAGTAGAAGCCTAGGTTGTGTGTCAGATGCAAGATAAAACATACTTGTTTAAAAAAACTGTCAGTCTGCCCCTAAAGGGAAAAAAGAATGATAATGATCTGTTGTATTTCATCTTCACTCCTCCCTTTTAGCTATGATCTTATCTTTGCTGGGGGACCAGAAGAGATTCTCAGGAAGTTCCAGCAAGCCAATCACAAAGTGCTTTTTGCTGCAGAGGGACTGATATGGCCAGATAAGCGACTAGCTGACAAGTACCCCTCAATCCGCAGCGGCAAGCGCTACCTCAACTCTGGAGGTGGGTTCCAAAACTTCAAAATATGCATGAAGTGCAGAAATGTTTTGACCTATTGAATCCTCTCTGTCATGGCTGACATGATGCTGTGTTAACCCTTTGTGTGGATAATTCAAAGGTGTCCCTCAACTGCTCAACTATCAGGTGACAAAAAGTAGATGTTAAAGTGTCACCCATGACATATTCCTACATCTCTTTAAAGAGGAACTCCACACTGATTTTTATTTTTTTACGCTGTACACATAATGACATAGATTCTTGTTGGCATGCAGGTCATAGGTTCTAACAAACCACATATTGTGGGTAAAAACAGCTCAAAATTAGCTTGTATGTGTATGCTTGGATTTAAAAGTTTGGTTCAGCTGAATTCTGTGGCCCCACCCTAACCATGAGGAAATAGGCAAGATTCTGAGGTCAATTATGTATGTTGACCCACGACTCACGCTAAACGCATGTATAGGCAACCCAAAGTGTATTTTTACACATCGATTTTCTTCCGTTTCACATGTGTAAATACAGTGACTGTGTGTTGGGCTCTGTGAGCTGCCAAAACGTGGGTGACATACACTCAAGAATGAATAATCCCAATTTAGTGTGATAGTTATCTGTGTGGGCCAATATGGGACAATGCAAAAAAAACAAAACTATTTACATTATCTGAAGATAATATTATGATCAGTGAAGCAATGGTTGTTGCTTCACAAACTAAAAGTTGTTTAAATGATAACCATTTCGTTCATGTTATGTGCATAGCAATTTTATGTTGAGGTAGACTAGTGTTTGAGTAACCTGGTTGTAAACCAATAACTTCTATGGGTGCGCTTGGGTTTATACATTCCACCATCTACTGTCAAACTTTGAAGACTTGCAGGCCTAGTTGGAATTCAGGGGGCTAAGCAGCAGTGCACCCTCAGTGTTATTTGTTTAAAGAGTGGTGGAGCGACTTCAAGGAAGGCCAACAGACTGGTGTTAGTTTTAAAATATAAAACCGCTGGACTTTTATTATTATCTCTTGCTGTAAAATGGAAGTATATTTTCCTTGTAAACTGGCTGCTTGAAAGTATTTTCTGTCCTAGTGAACAGGAGGAGACAGAAGCCCATTCATGTGAATATTAACTGCATACTTTGTTCCTTTTCAACCCTTTTTTACTCTAGATTTTCTAGTAATTGCCCTGCACAATTTTGCATTGGCAGGCATCTACATCACATATGAAGATGTTTCTAGGCATAATGTGACCTCAAGTACACAAAAGATGCTGAATGAGGGGAAAAAAAGGCCGGACATTTTGTAACAAAGCAGCAGTAATAGTATGTTCTCATGCATATACAGTATGTTCTCATGTATAATCACCATGGCATGGCCAGCTGCATCCTGTCAGTTCTTCAGGACACTGAATTACTACTTTCCCTGTGGTCATCAGTCTGGTCTGACCTCCCATATTGGAGCCTAGCTGCCTCAGACTGATCAGAGACTGTTTTTAGCACTCATTGTCATTGACATGACATGTGGATTTGTCTTGGCCCCCAGAATGTGCCACAGTTTGTATAAAATTGCAGGTTTTGTTTGTGTTCCGACGTCTACCGCCCAGATGACCATTGGGGAATGTTTTATAGCATCTGGACACACACTACTGTGTCACAGGGAGTACAGTGTTTCGGGGATGGAATCAAGATACAATAGGGTTGTGTTTGTGTGTGGCTGTGTGTGTTTATTTAAGTATATTAAATCTACTCACTAACAAAACTAATAATAGATGAAACAAGGAACCTAAAACCAATGGGGGGTTTATTAATAAGAGTTGCAAGAGCTGTATATGAAACACTTTTCATAAATTTTCAACAGACAAAGTCAAAATAGACACATATCATGTGTCAATTAAATTCTATTGTCCCAAGTACATGTTTTCTTTCTTGCAACTTTGTAGTCAGAAAACACAGTATGCAATATTCTAGCAGAGCTGTGCAAAACAGTGAGTTTTTCCAAAAGGATTGGGTTAAAAAGGCATGCATGGGATTGGTTGATTTTAAAGCCATCATTTTGTGGATAAGCTACCGAAAATATGATTTGCATAAAATGTCATGATTTTCTTTTAACTTTTTCTCATCCCTGCCATTTAGATTATGTCATGTCTATCCATCGACTTGTTTACAGTGCTAAGGCTTTTTTTTAAAATGATGGGATGCAAAACGCCACACACCAACAACATAGCCAAACCCTGCAATCTTTTACTGTGGTCAATGTCATTGAGCAAGAGAAGGAAAAAGCGGAGACAGGGGAAAACTGGAGTAGAGATTGCCACGAGAATGTACATTTAGAGAGGGTGTGAGATTCTTAGCACATACTGTTCTAGAAGTAAGTTGTGGGACAGTTATACATATAGCTTACAGCTTTCTACTGCCCATTATTGCACTCCTTTCTAGAGAAAGTCCCTGCCCATTTCTTGTGTGCTTGGGATTATTGCCAAAAATCACACTTTGTGTAAGGCGTTCAAGCTTCCTAGAGTGAAGTCTTTAGACCAAGGAGCCAGCAGATACAATATAATTGTCACCAACAGTCTGCAAGTTGTATATGACCTTGTAAACGTCTCTCAGCCCTATACTTTACCACTGGATATGGGTTTCACACTGTTTATTACTTGCAGGTATAATCGGTTACGCCCCATACATAAACAGAATTGTTTCACAGTGGAATCTCCATGACAATGACGATGACCAGCTCTTCTACACTAAAATATACTTGGATCCTTTACAGCGAGTAGGTATCTTGTGTCAACGTCAACACTTAATGTGAAAATATATCCATACAAAACAAATCTTGGATGGCTAAGAAACTCTCTGTGTTTTCATGTCTTTCAGGAAACTCTCAACATGACTTTGGACCACAAGTGCCAGATTTTCCAGAACCTGAATGGGGCAGTTGGTGAGAAATCACAGAAACTGAGTTCTATAATTCAATTTCCTGCTAATCTGTATGTTATTTGTCAAATATTTTAAACTAAGTTATTTAAAAGCCCATATTTATGCTCTCAATTGTAAGTGAAAAAATGAAAGCTTTCACTGCCCTAACTTAAACCAACATTGTACTGTTTTGCTCCCACACTGTGAAAGATTGCGTATTTTCAGAGAACTTAGGCTTGGCAATTTACCCTGTAAGTTATAAACCTTCACAGCTCTTGCCCATGTGGTAAGTTGATTTTCATAACCTTGCCTGAAATGTCTCTTGTTCCTCTTTTTGGCAGATGAAGTGCTCCTCAAGTTTGGAACAGACCGCGTAAGAGTTAGAAACACAGTTTACGACTCTCTGCCAGTGGTTGTCCATGGCAACGGAAACACCAAAGTGAGTAAGAAAATTACGTCCTTGCACACCTAACATAGTGTGCTTATGGCACAGCATAGATACTCTTAAGTTAATCATTCTCATCAAAGACACTTGCTTTGGGTTGAATTATTGAACTCTTTTTCCCATTTGCAGATGAGTTTCTGTTGGCCCATGCCTTTTAGTTTTTTATCCAACTATAAATTACCAAAGATTACATTTCAGTGCATAAATTCCCACGCATTCAGGAAATATACATACTGTTCCTATGATACTTGCCAGTAACCCTGGCTATAAAAGCTAGCTCATTATTCAGTGGAGGGGAGAGGTCTGGCCAAAACTAGAACATTTTCTTTTCACCATCACTGTCTGTATATCAGAGTGACAGGCTGAGCAAGCTGAAATACAGGATGTCCATATGATACCATCATCATTCTACAGAGTTTTTTTTCTGGTCTTTTTCCTTCCCCCATCTCTTCACAAGTCTCGCTCTGCCACCAGCCGCCTGTCTCTGGTCTTCATTTGTTAATGAATCAAACCCATCAAACTGTTGAGTCATTCTTCCCAGAGGCCTCAACATTTTCAGGAGAAGCTCTAAATGGTAGATCACAGAAGCCTTGTCCTAGCAGTGGTTTCTACTGTTGGAGCTGCCTAGCTGGATTTCTGACCATTAGCTCATTTTTATTTTCCAGTTATCTTGCCAAGTTCAATCTGGTTACAGATACATGATCGCAATGTTAATGTCTGCGACAAGAGATTTGTAAACAGTAGTGCACTGAAACTATTATGTCCCCCATAAATTTGAACTTTTTGTTCACACTAAATACACAGCAGCCATAATTATGACATTTATGAAAAGAACTGAGAAGAAAAGGAATAATTACACCAGACTGTCAAGTCTCAATTTCACTAGAAGAGACACGTATAGCCCTGTGGTCTTTAGTCTGACAAGTGATTCTGCCTGGTGATCTTATCTTATCCCAAATTCCTACAATAAATCAGTGGACTGAATATCCACAGTCATATTCGACGGTAGGATATTCCAAACACATGATAATACAGTAAAAGGGAGCACCGCTGAATTACAGAAAAGATTTGGAGTTTTTGTTTATGCTGATTTTTAAATCTTGTAACTAGGCATTCACCTGCTCTGAATTCTTTTCTTTACAGATGTACTTGAACTACTTGGCCAACTATGTCCCCAATACATGGAACTATGAACATGGCTGTAGCAACTGTGATGACGATGTTGTGGACTTGTCTCAGTTAAAAGTAAGTGCATCAAATTGAGCCATGTTCCTTTTATTTGCTGTCCTCTTTAGTCCATTTTTAAAGTGCCGCTGTGGAAAGTTTGTATTAAGCCACCTCCCTGTGGACATAGGAAAGGATGAAACATTGCGTGGCCTTCCAGCATGAACCATCCATCAATGTCTGTCTAGACAGTAGGAGTGGGGCCCAGCTTGTCCTATTTCAACAGATAAGCAAGACTGTGTGCTGCACACACTCCCTTTCCAACAATAATAGGTTATGTGCCCGTTGGTCTTTTTGGATCCTTTTAAAAGAGCATAAGTGCCAGGGAAACTACTTGGGGAAGAGGAAGCCCTGCACTGCTGTGGTGCAGGATATGGCTTCTGGGGTTTTCAGAAGGCCTCATTTAAAGGGGTGTCACTGTCGACCAGCCTGCCGTTTAGTGGGCTTCTCAGTATGGGTTGTATCCACAATACTAAGTTATAGTGGTTATGCTGAAAATTTGTCACAGAGTTCAGCCAAGGCTGGCAACGTATAGACAGCAGGAATGGCAGGCACTAGGAAATGTCTCTGGCTGTGTGGTTGCATCTGTCAACAGTGTTACCAAAATTTACTTCTCTCTTTGTGGGCAGAGTACTGAAAGATACACAAGATCCCAGATAATTCATTCTATTATCCTTGTTTTTATCTACTAGGTTTCTGCTTAGTAGGTTAGTTTGTTTGGTACAAACCTGTTCAAAAGTGCAACACATTTTGTCCCTGCAATTAATAATATAATAATAATAAATAAATGTGCTTCTATAGTTTAACTGGAGCTGATTCACTATAAACCCAACTACATGAAAGGCATGTCTGTGAAAGTTGCTCTCAGTGACCTTCCATAATGAATGCAGAAAAACACTGCTTCTCAATAATAGGCAAGTTAGTAAAGACATTTCATTCTACTGTGCCACTCTGTGTGTGTGTGTGAGAGAGAGACGCAGAGCAGGTCATGTGGAAACACTGGTCATCTTGTGGTAAACCCAGGTCACTGGCAGTCTAGCTTGGTTGTTTGTGTACTTTGGTTTTGGGAATGAGCTTAGGCCTTGCAGAGACACTGAGTGTTACACTACCAAAGCCCTATACTTGTCTCTTGTGTTCAAATGAAAGTCTAGGTGTTGCTTCTGTCTGCTTTAATAAATGCCTTAGTTGTACTTTTCCCTCTCCTTTTTGCCACCGCTTTCCTTTTGCTGCCTTTCAAATGTATGTGCGTAACAATTTAAGCTCACATTGGCAAGATGTTCCCCTTCCTGTGCCTGAAACACAGTCATTGCGGAACTCGAAAATTAGACGGTTCTCCTCGGATCCCTTTTCATCCCCGGCCCAGACCTTTGCTGTGAACTGGTCAAGAGGATCAGGAATCCAGACTGAGCTGTGTGGGCTGGAGCTGGAGTGTCATGGGAAAATGTTTCCTCCTCTCTTCTCTGTGTCTCTTGCTTTATTTCTCTTTATATCTTCTTTGCCCTAACTGTCTGAGTAATAATTTTGTACATGGGCTGTCTTCTGAAAAGAGTTATACGTGGCAATCTGGGTTAGAAGTTAGAATTCCTATAAAACAGTGCAAACCTAGTGGAGATTTATTAGATCACTAACATCAACTGTCCTGGTCTGTAGAACCAAGGGATTTACCTTAGAACACTGCAGAGAATAATAACAGGGATTACACCAGTTAATTAAAAGCAAGTAAGTGGTGTTAAAGCAAAGAGAATGCTGTCATTCACACCATCTGTAGTAACATCGTTGTTTGCTTATGTCTGATGTGAAATGTCGAAATCATCAGTGATTTATGTTAAATAGTGTTCCATAACTAAGTCAGTTTGTTTGAAATAGTTCTAATTTGTCTCTCCTCTAATCTAAACAGGAGTATCCAAATGTGTTGGTTGGCGTATTCATTGAGCAGCCAACTCCATTTCTTCCAGAATTCTTCCAGCAGCTGCTGACCCTGGATTACCCCAAGGATAAACTCAAACTGTTTGTCCACAACAATGTGAGTGTATGCAGCTGCTCTTAGGTTTTCTTCCACAGTAGATCTCATGCATGGCTCCTTATATGTGGCTTCTCATCCATTAATATTGTCTCCCTGCTCAGGAGGTTTACCACGAGAAGCACATCCAGAAGTTCTGGGAAGAGAACAGGAATGGGTTCAACAGTTTCAAGGTTGTGGGACCAGAAGAAAATTTGAGCCAAGGAGAGGCCAGGAACATGGGCATGTATGTGTGCCTCTTCTCTAAATCTATCATCTCTCAGAACCTGTGGATTAAAGAACAAAATTGATTAAACCTGATGATGGTGTTTTTGGCTCTGATTAATCATAGCCTAAAGGAAAACATGCCTGTTACTTTTAAACCTCTAAATGGTGCTTGCATGATTTCTATTTTATTAAACAGTCCTCTTATGTTGCAGAACAAAGTTGTTGCATTGTTTCTTGTGGTTATGATGGTCCTTCTTGGCCCCTAGGTGTTCATTTAAAACTAAATGTCTTATGCATACATATGTAGTGTGGTTAGAATATTGTCAGCTCAATAGTTCGCTCTCCAGTTTGTGATAATGTGTCTTTTCTTGGCTAGAGCATACAGAATTGTGCATGTGATATACAACATAGCAGACAAACTGGTGCAGTATTTCTCCCTGATTCCTCCTATATGGGCCCTCCCTTTTATTGCTCAGTGTTAAGTAATAGTCTGTTGTCATGGTGATAATTCAATCTCTGAGGCCTCATCACAGAGATTCTATCAAAAGCACAGCATGCCTAAGAACACTGGTCAGGACAGCCCTATAATGACTAAGTCAAGGGTTTATTAGCAGTCTCTAATCTTCCTAAAATCACATTATCCACTGGAAGCTTAAAGATAGTCAGTGAGAGTCTGACTCCGTGATTACTTCCAAGTATTTCATTGACTGTAATAAGCTCTGGATTGAATAATCACTACTTTCTCTGCCATGTCTGTGTTTCTGATTTCATTAGGGATCTTTGCCGTAAGGATGCCACATGCGACTACTACTTCAGCATTGATTCAGATGTGATGCTCACTAACAGACAGACACTGAAGCTCCTCATTGAGCAGAACAGGTAATCATATGGTAACTGGAATAGAAGACACACTGAAACCCATTCAACAAGCCTCCCTAGTAGTTATTGTGATTGTTGAACCATTGAATTTATCCCTCAATTGGCAAAACCGCAGCTGGGTGAATGAAAGTTTAAAAATAAGCCGTTCTGGCTTCCTGTTTTTGCCTGGCCACATGGAAACAGTGAAAGAGTCTATTGCACTAACCCTGAAATGCCACTTTGCATTATACAAAAAACAAACATGCAAACCCTTTTTCCCTTCTATAGCATCCCACAAACTAGATGTCATTGTGGCAGTGGCATGCTATTGTGACCTGTTGGAGGCATGCAAAGTAAAAGCCCTTCTAGGATATTTAAAGACAGCATGAGAATTATCTGCTGGCACTGAAGTTGTGGGAGGAAAATGCTAATCTATCTTAACCAAGAATTTAGCATTAGTATACTGTAGTGCATCCATTTGCATTAAAATCAACCAACACTGTGATTTATGGCTCAATTATTTTAAGTCTGCCCAGTTTATTTCATATAATAGAAAAAAATCCCTTTCATTGTGGTCTGGGTTTGTAAGACTAAAAGAACAGCAGTGGAAAAATCCTGTGTTACTGTACTTCATGCAAATTCAAAGAAATAGACCAGATTCCAGGTTTAGAAAAACAGCCTGCTGCAGCAAATCGTTATACTTATCTGAATCCAGTCCAGTATGATTTACGGGTCTGGTTTGCATTACGCACTTCTATGATCTGTTAGACTTAGTTGGCAGTGATCATATCTTTCCACGAGAGGCTGATCTCCTCAATGCAGCATGCTGGTTTTACCACTAAGAGACCCAGTACATTAGGTGGTTGGCTGTCTGTGAAATGTCACCGAGTTTTATCTGCTCTGACAGGATTACCATCTCTCCACTCTGCCTCTTGCTTCCCTACAGAAAAATAATTGGTCCCCTTGTCACTCGTCACAGCAAGCTGTGGTCCAACTTCTGGGGAGCCTTGAGTCTGGATGGTTATTATGCTCGCTCTGAAGATTATGTCGACATTGTGCAGAGAAAACGTGTGTAAGTCACAAGTGCAATAAGGGTACACACAGCAATGGCTGTGCATTTTTATGGTTCACACACACAGCGTGTCAGTGACAAAAAAGATCTTGTCCTATTGCTGAAACAGTTCTCATCCACGTTTAGCCATAAACAACAAGACTCTTAAGGTGCCTTTATTATGAGCTACATCCTAGAATACACATATGAATAGTCATTAAAGCCACAATCAACCTGAGCAGTGATTAAGTACTGAGCATCAACGCCTGATGTGTGGAAAAAAGCTGTAGTCAAATCCCTTCTTCTCTCTGACAGATTCACTTTTTGTGTGTTTAAAAATAAGTTGAAATGGCGACCAGATGGCGCAATGGAGTAAACATTCACCCACCACAGTAGAAACCCAGATTTAATCACCCGTGGAACTGTGGGGAAGGAAGACAGTGAGGGATCAGGTCGTTGTCGCTGCACTTGTAACTCATAGTGGTTAGTCAGGGTGCGTGGGTGGAGAGGGTTGGGATGGAGATACCATAAACCTCCAATACAAAACCGTAGTGCAAGTGGAATTGGCTGTAATTAACTGAACGAAAAACATTTCAGAAATAAAACACAAAAAAAATCTTTAAAAACTGTATGCTATGTAATTGTAACCAAATAGACAAAGGATTCTGAATGAGTAACGTCTTTTACCACAACATGCTGCCTTATTTTACCACGTAGTTCACCAATATGTTCTCCAACAACTCCTACAACACACCTGTAGTCATGCATGGCATGAGGATTACAATAGAAAATCTTCTTTTTAAATTTTAACGGTTACTGCAAAATGAGCACTTCCTTTCTCTTGTTCTTGTCTTGTTGTTTCTAGGGGTGTGTGGAACATTCCTTACATGGCGCATGTATACCTTGTCAAGGGCAGTGCCTTGAGGAATGAACTGAAAGAGAGGAACTACTTTGTTCTGGAGAAACTAGACCCAGATATGGCTTTGTGTAGAAATGCCAGAGAAATGGTAAGAATACTGAACCTCCATCTTTAGGGATTCATGTCTCAGTGTTGTAATGGAGTACAAACTGCAGTAGTCTGCACCGTGTAGCATCTATAAAAACATGTCTGCATTAGGGCATAGCCACTGTAAGAGATATTTATACTAGAAAATGATGTATTTACATATAGAAAAGATTCAGTACTACTAGTTTAAAAATACAGTGAATCTTAACCCTGACAAAAGTCAACAGCTCAACGGAAACCAAAGACTGGCAAGTATAAGCAGCTTGAAATGTCTTTGTCTGTCATCAAGGCATGAACCACATCTGTTTATTGTTGCTCTATGGTGCTTTATGGTTCTCTGCTCCACATGTATCCCATCATCCTTCACTTTCATGGCCTCATTGTTATATGGCCACAGACAGTGCGACCAGTTGCAATGCCTGGCTGGCTAGCTGACAAAAGTTGTCTTGTTTGTTATGTGTTTTTCTTTCCTTGTAAACCGCATATCCAGCTGTGTTTCACATCACTGACATGTCACCTGTGCTCTGCACTAAACAACTACCATGCCTGATCCAAACTGTACTTTTGGATTGCTTGGCCTTTTCCCCAGCATGTATTCCTCCCATGTTAACCCACAAAAACATCAGCTTCAGAGGGAACCTTGCTCCTTTTTCATGCAGGCGCATTTCCTCTCCTCCTGAGTTGCTATGTATGACATATACAGTATATTTCAACTGTCACCTTGTCTCTTATTCTGAAACAATAATTTCTGTTATCCTATTTACATGATGCTTCTCCTTTATTTTAGACCAGTCACAGAGAAAAAGACTCCCCTTCTCCGGAATCATTCCATATGCTCAGGCCCCCAAAGGTTTTCATTTGTTTTGATTATTCTGCTTTCTGAAACATCCATTTCCAATAGGTTAGCACTCAGTAGCCATTCCGAGCTTATTTCATAGGCAGATTCTCTTTACCCATGTTGATTTAGGATTTCTTGGCGTTGCTGAGTTAAATTCTGTAAATGTGTAGTACAAAAATTTATTCTCCATTGGAATTTACAGTATATGAGCATTATCAATTATATAATCATTCAATAATCATTTTTCCAGATTTATAAAAAACCCAATATTTTAATATTTAGTCGCTGTCCATGTTGCTGCCTATATCCTCACATAAGAAATCAGGATGTCTGGCAACTCTTTGGAAATTGATGTTGACATTTTGCTTGAGTTTAGGTTCCAAAGTAGATATTTGTCTAAGTTAGAGAGAGAAAGACCTGTTTTCTGTCCCATTTTATCATGCCTTCCAAGAGGAGATCAAAGAGGGAAAAAAAGGTTGGAGAGTCAGTCCACATGCAAGTCCTGCTGTCCTGATGCTTTACCCCCAACAGCCAAACCTTACAGAAAACACATATAACCAGCTGCTCCCTCTAAACACACTGACTGTTCTCAGACTAGGCTCCAAAAATATTACTCATGTAAACCACCTGGTCTAAATCACAGCTTTCAAAAGATGATTTTGTACATTACTAATTTGGAAACGTACACCAGGAAATTGCAAAACTATTCCTAATTCATCATCTCCTTTCCTCTAGAAAGCCTAGTCTGATAGTGAGTCCAAATCCACCCTTACACAACGCCCTCCCCATGCTTCACTGTAGAGGGAATATCATTCCTGGATTTGCTTTGTCCCAAGCTGCCCAGCACCCCTCTGTTCCTGTTCTCCCACTCCTCTCACCTCACTGCCCCACCCTGTCCTGTTCCCAAACCACCAACATCCTGCCGCCCAACACCCATAAATAATCTTAGATTATTTATACGGCATCTGTGTCTCTATCTAAGTTGAACATAACTGTGATTTCAGTGTGTTGAAACACACTGAAATCATACTTTATTTTCATTTTGGTGCATATGAAGCTTTGAAGTAGTTTGCCACAAGTAACAGTTTGTCAGTTTTTATGCCAGTGCTAATCATTGAGTGTTCAAGTCATAAACAGCTACCATAATTATAACCTGCATTTTACAGACTGTATGTATTATGGTTATGTAGATATGGATATGTTAGAAATCCTTCCTGTGAGACATCACAGATATTTCAACTCTAACTTTTGTGAAACTGACTGAACTTTTTTTCCCATTTGCTGCAGGGAGTCTTCATGTACATAACAAACCGTCACGACTTTGGGAGGCTCATTTCCACAGCCAATTATAATATTTCTCATTATAACAATGACTTGTGGCAGTTATTTGAAAACCCTGTGGTAAGTCATTATGATCTCTCATTATTCTTAACAAAAAAGACAGACACATTTCTGAATAGCTGAGATAAACAGCAGCCACGTGTAAAGGTTATTAGCCATAATGGAAGGGTTACAGATCTGAGACGATTTTGAAATAATGACTTGTGTGATAACACTCCTGACTGATAAGGCTTTGTGATTTACTACATATTTGGCACGCTGGGACCTGCCCTGTGGGAGAAGGGATTAGCTCTGTGAGGTATGCAGGTCAGCAAACAGTCCATAATGGCCACTAATCCAAACTTCAATGTCCTTGCAGGAATGGAAGGAGAAGTATATCCACCAAAACTACACTCGAATTTTCACTGAAAACTTCTTAGAGGAGGTTTGTATTTATATGTGTGTATCCGCATGTGTTCAAGATACAGATACAGACTGAGAGACAGTGAAAGACAATGACATAATGTCGGACAGGAATCCCTACATCTGTTTTTAACATATCTGGGTATTGCATTACAGTCACTACAGATCAAGGTGAAGGTGTCTGTCTGTGTGTGTATTGCAGCCTTGTCCAGATGTTTTCTGGTTCCCAGTATTCTCAGAGAAGGCCTGTGATGAAATAGTTGAGGAGATGGAGCACTACGGTTCCTGGTCTGGAGGCAGACATGAGGTCAGTCCTGTTAGTTCAGGTTCACTAAACACAGAGCTGTAGTCAACACACTGTAGGCACACATGTACTTATCTTTTCTGTGGTTATGTTCACACATCTTTGTAAGGGCAAGAATGTGTGAAGAATAATATTATGGCTGCAAATTATTATTTTCATTATCCTTTAACAATTTTTTGATTAATCAGTTAATTGTTTCATCTATAAAATGTCAAACAATAAGGGGAAAATCGCCATTGCATGTTGCAACAGCTAAAGATGTCCTCTTCCAATTGCTAATTTTGTCTGAACAGCAGTTAAACAAGACTACAAGTTTACAGCCATGCTAGCGGCTCTGTGATGTTATGTTTAGGCACAGTGGTGCTTTGATCTAAAAGCTAACATTGACATACAAACATGCTGATGTTTGCTAGGTATAATGCTTACCATGTTCACTATCTTGGTTTAGTGTGTAAGCATGCTAACATTTGCTAATGCAGCTAGCATGGCTAAAAAATCCAAAGGGATTCAGTTAATAATTATATGAGAATGAAAAATGCTGCAAATCCTCTGTAATTTTTGGCATTTTCATTTGATTACTCTGAAGCTTTCTTCTTCAAATTGTTGCCTTTTTTCTCTCAATAGACAAATTGTTTTAGTACTAAATAAAACCTATCAAAAGTTTGTGACAGTAGGTTTGCCCGTCTATTACACATAATTTCCAGCTGTGGTTGCACACAGTCAGCACAGTTGGCGACACCAGGGCTAATTTTCTAACCTTCAGAAGAAGCCATTTGCTGTAATTTATTCAGTATGCATAACAAAACATTCATAACTTTTAAATTGCCTGTGTTAGATAATTATCATACTAAACATGAAGCCTTCAATGTCTCAGTGTGATTAAGTTGTTGAGTGTGTGTTGTAGACACCAATAAAAAGACATAGACGTAAGGAAATAATTCCTCATGTTGCCTTGTAAACTTTATTGTAACAGCCTTGTCTTTGTTGTAGGCTGGGTGAGCTGTTACTTTCAAGCTACCTTTCACACCCTTTGGGGGTGGGGTGGGGTCAAATGTTAGCCAGGTGTAGGGAGTAATAAGTGGACCATTCTTCTTTTGCTACTTTTTGATTTTTTTATGTCATATTTTTGTTAGGACACACACAATCTCACACACAGACACATGACTAATGCTCAGGGTACTTGCACACACATGCTTAATTTTATTACCATTCTCTCCAGGTCCGTTATTTAAATATAACCAAATAAATGGTGATGATGTTGTTTTATGTTTATTCATGTGGCCTGTTTTATGTAGTTTGAAATTGGTAATTAACGTGTCCAAAAGTTTGCCTGGGAGACTAAATGTGTACAGATACTTTGACTAACTCTGTTTGGAAAAAGGCTGAGCTGGATGGGTCATTAAGCCTCATGCAGGCAGACAACAGTACAGCCAGCTGTTTTAAAGACACACACAGACACATCATCACTTTCAAGAAACTGTGGTCGCACACATTGAGGATAGTGGGTCATTTGTTCCGTCGTTAATCACACTGCAGTGTGCTTTACTTTCTCTCCTTTTTCTCAGGACAAGCGGATCGCCGGCGGCTATGAGACCGTGCCAACAGATGACATTCATATGAAGCAAATCGGCTTTGACAAAGAGTGGCTACATTTCATCCGAGAGTTCATATCGCCTGTCACGTTAAAAGTTTTCTCTGGCTACTACACTAAGGTTAGTGTGACCTCGTGGGGAAATAAAAGAAAGATAAACAGTGAACCCCACCTCTATTTGCCTAAAAGCTAAAACTGAAGAAAAAGTTTGCTCTTTTCATGGAACCTGTTTTCACATGTACTGTATGAGACATTCTTTGATGAAATGTGAGCTTTAACCGTGGCTGACAGGTTTTCCATTGGATGCTATGTTCAAAGATACACTGACTGTCAGCTAACTTGATGTATTTCTGTGCCTTCCTCACAGGGTTACGCTGTAATGAACTTCGTGGTAAAATACACGCCTGACAGGCAAGCATACTTGAGGCCCCATCATGACTCCTCCACCTTCACCATCAACATCGCCCTCAATAACAAAGACACAGACTTTCAGGTAAGGAGTTGTATTAAGGGAGATGAGTCGTGCTGATATTAGAGTGGAATGTCTGAAATAATCTGGATGTCATCAAATTTGATTCAATCTTGAACTTTCCCACTTACATCATCATTTTAATATTCTTTTTAACCTTGTGACTTTATTTCACAATTATTAATCAACTTTTTAAAATCTTAACCATTTGTTACTTTCTCACCTTCCTTTTCTTTTATAAGGGTGGGGGTTGCCGTTTCCATCGATATAACTGTTCCATACATTCACCAAGGAAAGGCTGGAGCTTCATGCACCCAGGACGACTGACTCATCTCCACGAAGGCCTGCCCACCACCAACGGCACCCGCTACATTGCAGTGTCCTTCATCGACCCTTGAACTATCTGATTATGCTGTAAATTAGTCTTTTGACCTTGCTTTGCTTTTTTCCATCATGTTTGTTTTGTTTTGTCATTTTACGTTTTGTGCCCCCAGATGTTTTGCTGATGCAATTCTATTTCAAAGCAATTGCTTTAAAAGAATAAATAGTTGCATTAAAGGAATCTCTGTCAAACAGAGTGAAGAGTGGAAAGGGAAGTGACAAAAGTAATTCACACTTTAGGTACACAAATTAGAAAGAGAAATATGCTAGCAGGGTACACGATTGTGCCACACTCCCATTTCCATTTAAACCATTTATTTTTAAATTCAAAGCCAACATCCTACCAGGAATTATTGGTACTGTAGCTTGGCATGATTTTCACAACACTGATTTAATATTGTCATGGTAACCGTCATCAATACGCACTGGTAGCTTTGCTAGCAGTTAGCTTTACCATGCTACCATGCAGATGGGCATTGTGTATCTATTTGTGTTTCAGGTAAAATGTCACTCACTCAATGCAATTATACTGTAAAATCATGTCATTGCTTCAAATGACTACTGGTGCTTATCAACAACCCCTGTTTCTGTATTCAAGATTTAAGTCAATATTTGTTGGAGTGAAAGTTAAAGTGTTTTTATACCCTGAAATTCAGATTCCATTTGTGATGTTAATTCAATTAAGGTTTGATATGGGCCCAGTGAAAAAAACATCTAATTTTGGAATTTTGCACACCAGAAAAACAAGACAGCAGAATTCAATATGAATTCAGTCTGAATGAAGTTCAATATTCTGTTTTACTTGAAAGTGTTTTTCTTCCTTCTTTATTGGAAATTGGTAACATGCATTTGCTTTCCTGAAAACATTTCTGCAATATATTTCTGAGAGATGTGTGTGAATAGATTTTGAAACTCAGAAAATTAAGTTGTTTAACTTATTGTCAAAATTGAATAAAAGTCTTTATAAAAACATTTTTCTTATTTATTATTCGGATTACTATCTGTATCATTAAAATGTGATTTTGCATTTAAAGCACACAACAGTCATACTTTACTACTACATACTCTTCTACAAACTCAACACACTGAATTTCTTGATGCTGTGTATCTGAAGTTACTGTCCTCTCTGCTGATTATTCTGGCAGATGCAAAGCAATGTCTGGAAGTGATCACTCACCACTGCAGACAACCTTCCATTGTGTTATCACTGTATCAGTTCATCTTCTAAGTCTGTCAAATTGTTCTCCACTGAACACGTCATATGTAGAAACAATCATGCCTGGTCTGGCCTACAGTACTGCACTGCTGCAGAGAGCAGCACTCAAGTGTTTGGGGTGTGGTGTGATGATGTACATTACAGTGCAAATGGAGTTCAGTTTCCCTTAGGGGCTGAGTGTAAACATGTACATGTAAATTTGTGAAAGTTGTACAGATGGGGGTTGTAAGACTGATGGCAGAAAAAGGGGAAAGTATGGAAAGTGGGGCCTACAGAAAACTTATCATCCTTCAGAAAGGAGCGTCAGTGCTCTTTTGTTTATATCATTTTACTTTTTTTTTTAACCAAATACCATTTTAAGCAGCCAACTGTTGAGTAATGGAAACTGATAAACAAGAGAACTGCGAGCAGTTACAAGCCTCTAAATGTATACCATCTAGAAACAAAATACAATCTCAACCTCAGATCAGTGCTTAACTTATGAAACATCATCTAAGGTCTCACCTTGCTATCAAATCTCATTACTTTTTAGCACCCACAGCCTCTGGAGACTTGCCTCCCCCCCGGAAGCCAATGTTTTTTCCCTGCAGGGTTGACTCCCTGACTAGGCACACGTTTCTGCTCCCTGTGAAGCCTGTGAAGGCTGAATGTCTGAGTAGCTGCTATGAGGAGAGGGGGAGAGAAGGAGATTTAGGTCAGCGTGGGGGAAAGGCTTTCTCCTGCTGAAAGAGCCCTTTGTGGCCATCATTTCCCCTGGTCTGCCCTGTGTTCAGACCCTCTGAAAGGTGACATTGATCCCAGCCAGGCGTTCAGGAAAACCTGCATACCTACTAAACAAGCAGGTTCTCACAGGAATGGCTTTATCAAAAGGCAGAAATGAAGGAAAATGTTTGCCTGATTTATTTCTAAAGTCCTATGGAGGATAAAGCAGACTGGGTATTTGAAATGCATAGCAGGTTGTTTTATATCCTTTTCCGCCTTTGAATTATATGAAGAGTGCATGTTTTTACAGTCAAAGCTGAACACACCAGGAGGTCAAAACTCCCTATTTACATGCCCATGCTTAAGGTCAATGGTTCTAGAGATGGGAAACGTGATCCTATACCAAAGTAAATTCAAGTGTGCCACTAACTGCAGGGTGCCCTGTGACAGATAGTGATTTAGCCATTAATGCGGCATATACTTTGGTCCTGACTAAACCAAGATTTTAAATTGAGTGTTTGCAATGATGTGAGAATGCAAGTGCCTGAGGTCAGTCAATGTGTGCTCATATCTGGTGCCCATGGTTTGGAGGCAATCATGCTATGTGGCATTCAGGAGCAGTTTCCAGCATATTTTGTCTTCCATTGATGCACTATTTACCTGTTTACTTAGTCAGGATCAAAGCATTAATCCATGAGTACCAGCCTTTTGATTCCTTTGTGCCACAAGGAATTTGGAAAAGCTGTTAACGGGCCGACTACATAATCTGCATAGTCTTTAAGTTGTTGAAGTTTAAATCAACATATACAGTAATTCCTGAGTGAGCCATCTGTGTAGAATGCAATGCAACTTGTTGATCCAAAAAGCATCATATGAAGCAGGCCAACTACGTGTGTGTGATATATACAATCTACCACATGGTTAACTCACTGTAAATTTCTCAAATTACGTTTGGAGAAGAGGGCCGAGTGGTGGGGGATATCCGGGTTCAGGCACAGTGCAACTGTGAGTCAGACATTAGTGGAAAAGTACTGGTATAGAACACGAATACAGTGAGGAAACGTTCAATACAACTGGGAGTGTGTGAGTGTGTCAGTGGGTGAGTGTGGGTAAGTTTGTGTCCATTATTTTTGATTAAATATTACATTTCATACTTCAGGGAACAAAGCATTCTAGGAACTGTGTGTGTGAGCAGGATACATTTAATACAGGAATGTTTGAAAGCTTGAAACAACACACCCTTCTGTGTAAGTTGCTACTT
The DNA here is from genome assembly GCF_020085105.1 of Siniperca chuatsi. NCBI lineage: Eukaryota > Metazoa > Chordata > Actinopteri > Centrarchiformes > Sinipercidae > Siniperca > Siniperca chuatsi. The sequence goes on from NC_058060.1 coordinate 16,638,284, forward strand.
CGCAGTATGAGACCTCTGCTGAGCGTCTCCATTTTTAACATTCCTTGGTAAACTGGGATGATGAAGTATGAGGCCTGCTGTTGTTTTGAAACTTTTTCATTAAAAAGATACCTGCATCAAACCAAAGGAAATGGATAATTAAATTTAAAAAATGCATAAAACAAAAAGTTGTTTAGGGCAGTTACTTGAACAATGTCAGTAAGTTCCACCATTACAGGTTTACAATGACTTCCTGGTTCTTCATGATCAGGCCCACTTTTTGGTGCTGGTTTATCATCTTTACATTTTTGCAATAGTGCAAAGCAAACAAAGAGTACACAATGCTTAGAAACTATTTACATAACTTATTTTCATCTTTTTCTGTTAAAAATACAAAACTACAAAACAGTTCTGATTGCAGATAGATTACAATAATCTACATTTGGCCAGACTGTATAAATTTGCCTTTTGATTAAAACGTGTGTATTTCTATCATCATATGGCAAGTTTCAGTGCTTTGCCAGCTGAAGAGAATGAGACTTTAATTATTTAATTTATAACTTACAACCCACTGACTCTGGCAACAGTGGCAGCTTGAACAAACTGTAAAAGTTTTTTTTTGCTAATTTTTTTGGGCTCTTTAAAAATGCCCATGAGAATCCATGTATGCAAAGTCCCTGTTCATTTTTGTCCCTCATACTGATATCTATGATTAGACAGTATGTGATACAAAGATTGATTCAAACATGTCAGGTAGAACGTGATGGAGTGAACTAGATCCATATTGTGTAATTTAACCAAAATAGTACTTATTATTATGAGCCTGCCATCATGTCTATCTCCCAGTAATCAAGTAAGTAAGTAATCAAATATGTCCATAGTCCACAATACCAATTATAGCTGATTGTATGCTTTATGACTATCAGCACACTCCCTTTTTACCAGCCAGACTGTTTACCATCTCAGAGTAAACTGGGTGCAAGTACCATTTAGCCAAATTACACAGCAACGCTCTGTAAAAACAACTAGCAGCCCCACACTCCCAGACAGATATTGATTTATGGAAAAGACAAAAGTGGAATGGAAGATGGGTGGAGGATGGAGAGTTGTCAAAAGCCACAGAAGCTCTGTTTATAGTGAGCAGAGAAGAATATAATCACACAACGTGCCTTTTATGAGCTATTTTGGGGTCTTCTGAAAGATCCTTCAGTGTGTTTAGCTCCTTCAATCAGTACTTTGCAAGTTAAACTGAAGATGAAAGAGTGTAGAGTGTTCTGGTGTCAGTGCCCAAGTGTATGTGGAGGCTACGTGTCTTAGGTCAATATGGGTACAGAGGGAGGAGCAACAGGAGGTTGGTGTTCAGACCCCCAGAGCCCCCGTGTGGGTACAGACTGTCTGTGCCCTTCTTAAGGTGGACGTCAGTTTGTGAGGTGAGGAGTCTGTATGCAATATCATGGTCAAAAGAGGTTCTGCTTACAAGACGTATCACAATGAATCAGTCTTTTATGTGACAAGTGCAAGCTGTGATGTAATGAAGAGCAAATACATGTATATAGCTCCTTGGGCAGCAATAAACTGCAAGCAAAACTGAAATTCTGACTCGACTGGTTATTGTTAGGCTGTTGTGTCGGATAAAATATACTGTTTACTGATTCACAACGATTGTTGCAACAATGACACTGATTGTTCCTGTTTTCTGGTGGCACCACAATTAACTTCAGCATCCATGTCAGGAAGGGCAAAAGTAAAAAAAGGTAATACAATATTACTTTGTAGGATATCGTCTCACTGCCTGTTCCTATATAGTTAAGCAGCAGTATAAGAACAATTTTATAGGCTAATAAATCAGACTCTGTTCACAGATAGTGAGAGATTGTTAAAGCACATGAATAATATAATTTGGAACAGTGTTCACACTTACGAAATAGTGAAATATGATCTTGAAATGGGTGAAATGTTGCCCTTTGACAGACACAGGGAAGCAATGAAATGTCTGTCCTGACATTTCTTTCAGACAGGCAGTGAAATAGCCTAGATATCTCTCAACAAACTTTGTTATTTATAGATATTCAATTTCCTCGTTACTTTTATCAGTGTTAGTTTGGGATTTTTGGCACAGTGTTGGAGATGGCCACCCACACTCACCATGTCCATGACACATCATGAGAATTTGGTGTTTGGGGACAGTGAGCTGAAATTGTACTATATACAGTATACTGTATCACTGTTTGATAGGATTTTAGGTAGGTTATGAATCATAAATGAAAATCTACCAGAGGTTTTAGCATCTAACTAAAATGGAAGGAATCTCTGTCTGTATGTCTGTCCTTTGATTTTCTAGACAACCATTCATCTGTTTGACTTCATACTTGGCGGTGCTGCTATTGCTGAGGACCAAAGGAAGTGCAGTGTCGAGTACAAGCTCTTGAAATCTACAGGACATATTTATTAGTAGTGCGTTTGAAGTACATAGTGTGTAGTGTATTGATAGGGGACCCCTATTAACTGTTACACCGACAAACGGCATGCTGGGTACAGGTCGCTATCTGTCACTCACTACAGTACATTCAACACCAGATGAAGAAAGAGAGACCGGAGAGACCGGAGATGTTACATTGTAGCAAAGTCTTGTAAATTTTGTTTTACTTAACTCAAGCATCAGCAATGTAACTTTCAGAATGAACACTTTTTTCCCGGAAATAGCCTGGTCCCAAATAGCTAGCTGAGGATGTCTTGGCAGGTGTATTGCTCAGGACCCAAGGAAGAGCAGTGTTGAGTGTGAAGTTGTTTGGATGAGCGGTTCTCGAGAAAGCTGAAAGCAGCAATACCGGAGGCTGAGCAATCGTCCCGTTCTGAACTGGCACATTTTGAACGGGAACTACACTAGTAAACTTAAACACCACAAGGTGTGTAGGGGTAAAATGTAATAATAAATAATAAAAGTTTCTTTTACCTAAGTATACCAAGACTAAAAATATTTTAGAGGTTAGGAATATGGTATTTTATTCAACATAGCAGCGGTCCACCTGTCACAAGGGCTGCCATGCACTTCTTCAGTCCCTTATGCGAGACTTCTATTTATTCACACTTTAATGCCCCGAATTAAGCCTTGCAGGTAAACATTTTTCACAGGGTGTGTATGATTTTTACCTTCTTTACTACAGAATGAAAGAAAAACAAAATCTAACCACCCTTACCATAACCATCTATAACAAAAGGCATTTGAGTAAGTGGTGCAGCCTGTGTGAGCAAAGGGTCTTTTTAAAAGATGAGGTGTTAAGACAGAATAAAGTTAAAGAAGTAAACTGGTAGTAAGTGTCAGGAAACAATGGTGGATATCAATGTCGCCTTTTCATGATGGAAAAGTCAGAAAATTGACAAAGAGGTGAAGTACTACTACTACAAAAGTTGTTTGTAGTAGTTACTGGTCTGCTGGACAGGTAACTACCTGAAGTCAGTAACTGTCAGTGCAGTTCACCAACAGTGTCAGCTATGCCAGCGAGGAAGAACCGTAGGGGAAAATCAGAGAACATTACTTAGTGCTTCCTTAAAAATATCAAAGATGCCCTCAGCATAACTGTGGATTTCAACAACACACTGACATAGCAACCATCTAGCTGAACTTGCGGCTACTTTGATGAAATATCTCACTAATCTGAATGTGCCACAAGACATAAGTAAGGCTTATCCAAGAACACAAAATGAATCAACCACATACATTTTTTTCTGGTGTCTAAGTCTATATTTAAGCCACTTCTAAACTATTTTTTTTGTAGTTGCAGCAGTACAGGCTGTGCTTCATTCACTGAGAAAAAGAACTGGGTTCTAACAGTGTTCGTGACATGAGAGAATTCCCACCATTGCTCTTGACCTCATGCCATAGAAAGCTTTCTCCCAGTGCCTGTCTATCCATTGGTATGATATAATTGTATATTCTCAGTTGTGTGGCTCTTGTTGGTTTTGTAGTTAGCACTTCTTCTTCAAGTCCTATCAGATACGAAGAATTCCTCAGTAGGGGCGTGTTTGTTTTGAGCCATCCATGTGAACCTGTTGCCCTCTGAGGAGCCAGAAGCAATACAGCAGCAGACTGGCAATCTGGTGACCACAGCACATCGAGACAAAACCAGTGGTGATCCACCCTAATCCTTTTATTTGGCTCTCTGGCTCCAACTTAAAAGACCAACCACAAGTGAGGGATTTTTTTCCCCTCGGATACCTCTGTTGCATGTACAAAAGAAATCTTCCACACTGGACATTGTGGTCTGTAGCTCAGTGTTGTGGCATTCTGCCTCCATCTGCGCACCCTGCCATAACCCTCTTTTTATTTTGACTTTCACAAGTTTACATACAGGGATAATTTGTGATGTGGGTCAAGCGTAACTAGCCATGCAATACTTTAATATCAGACTTCATGAGGGGGATTTGCCTAGAAAGGCACACACCACGCATAAACTGCATTAGTGATTTTCTGTAAGACAACTGCATAACTTTTTGTTTCGTTTTTTGCCAGTTTCACCCCAGAATCTAAAAAAAGATGCATAAAGATATTCAGTTTTTCCCCCCATAAACAGAGCAGGAAAGCTAATAGCAACTACAGAGTGGTTTCAGGTTTTTAACACAAAATGCTGAAGAATGGAGTGAAACCTGAGCATATTGTCATTGTAGTTATAGTGTGATCATACTCCTAAGATAAATAAATTAACTACACTAAAAGTCTACAGTCACGCTGTGAGGCTGTACTGAGCTAAATGCAAATGTCAGTGTGCTACTGAGGTATTTCACTCAAAACCCACAAATGTCAACCTCATGGTGGCACAAGAAAAAAAGTCAGGGGATAACCAAGGTCATGAGTATACATCCTCTGGGAACCATGAATGTCTATACAAAGTTGTGTGCCAATCCACCTGATGTAGATGTTGAGATATTTTACTGGATAAGTGATAACTTTGACCCGCTACTGGCACTAGATGAAAAGTCAGGGGATCACCAAAGTCATTAGGATTCATCTGAGCACATGAATATCTGAACTAAACTTCATAGCAAACCATCCAGTAGTGGTAGACCGACCGACCGACCGACCGACAGACAGACAAACCAGCCGACAGACCGACATTGCCATTGCCAAGCATGACTAAAAAAAAAATAGCAAGGACCCCTCCTATGTAATGATATATTGCACATTACTGTAACAGGGGCACCTCCAGGACAATAGAATACTTGATAACAAGATAATGTATTGAGAGAGAACTATCATCTGTTTTGGGTGAAACTGATTAACAAGCTACTTAAAGCCCAAAGTGGTGGACCGACCGACCGTCATTGCCATCCTCAGCGAGGCTAAAAAAAGCAAAGTATCTGGACTGACAGAGGAGAATGAGTCAATTTATTCTCTCTTTTGTCTTTTCCATTTTCCCAATTCTCATGTCTCAAAATTTTCAATGCAAATAGTTCTACATGGTAGGAGGGAATAAAAACCAAGAATCAAGTCTACTGTATCTTTACACATTGTGCAAACACTATATCAAACTGAACTACAAATGGAATTATGACCATTTCCATGACCAAGTGCAGTACACTTGCAAGGATGTCTGTCCCCACCAACTGCTTAATCAGAAAGCAAATGTTTTGCATTACGGTACTATAAATAACTCCATCTCAGTCCAACTGCAGTCAAGTGAAAGTTTGATCCTCATCAGAAAGTGACTTTATTGTCTGTGTTAGTTATTTCATATTGTTTGTGGTGGGAGATGATGAACTGCATTGCTGCTACATCTGTCAGGTGCTGCTCTGTGTAATATTAGGGTTTGTTTGATACAATTACAGAGTAAACCCAAACTTAGCAGTGGGTCCTCTCTGTAAGATGGCAGAGTAAATTTAGTCTTTGAAGGTCAGGGTTTGGTTGAGAAACAAGTGCTGAGCACAATGCCAAAGTCAAGTGGTGGTCATTATGGAGTACACATGGGAGCCCCACCCCCATCCTCAGCCTCCTTTCTTCCCCCAACGCACACATAAAAACACAGAGGTTAGAAGTGAAAGCTAGAAAATTACACAGCTCTCTCGAGCAACACAGCCTCCCAGGAATGCAAAACCTGAGACTGGTTCACAAGGTCAAAACTTCTCTTCTCGCTGTCAGAACTCTTCCTGTGTCTCGCCTCTTCCCCCTCCACCTCTTTCTCTTCTTTAACTAGTGCTGTAAAAGCATGTGAGACCACCGATTAAAAATGTTAAAAAAAAGTCATAGGATGTTGTTTGATATTTTCTGCCATGTGGCATGGGAGTAGTCAGTGAGCTCATTCATGTGACAAAATTCCACAACATCTATGATTTATTGCAGGAAGTGTGCACACTGCAGATGTACACATGTTTCCACTTTTGTACATACAGCTTTACTTGAACAAAGGCTGACATACAGGGCTCCAACCCCCCCGATCACGCATACTGTAGCTCTCAATAAGCTATCCTGTTCCTGGGGCTTGATTACAATTGCCCAAATTTCAAAGACACTTTCACTTCAGCCTGCTACAACTCTTTATATTGAGCATCTCACAGCGTAGCCATACAGATTGTGGGTATATCAATTTGAGCATTTAAAGTTTGTTAGAATTATGAAAATGCACCTTTGAAGTAAAGCAACACTGATGACAGTGATGCCACAAAAGACAGTAAAATCAAAGCCTTGCTGTCATAATTCTTGTCTTTACCCTGGCATGCTTATGAATACTCATAAAAATAGTAATAGTAATAGTGTATGTTGTATATTGGTAACTCTTCTGGTTAGGCACCTCTTTCTGACGGAGCTGCAGGTGATCAACCCAGACTTGAACTGGAAGGTGATCTGGAACATCTGTCATCTAAAAAGTAACCCCCAAATGCTTTCTCATAAATTTCTTCACAGGCTACCTTGACCTCATTTAAATGTTTTGCACAAACATTACCATTGGAGGGGTTTCCCATGTGCACTTCAAATCAATTGGGAGTGTGTACTGTTCTGTAGCTTTGTTGGGAGCTTTATAATTATTCCAAGTAGAGTCTAGCAGTCATTATCAAGTATCAATTTATGTGTATAAATGAGCAAGAAATGCATATTGTGTATGCATATAATTTATATTTCTCATGGGTAAAACACTACCATGGCATTTTAATTACAAACATTTCAACCACAAAGTTACACACACAAAGAACAACTCATCATCACAACTCATCATTAGTTCACATACACAAGTGGATGCATACAGGCGTGATAATCTGCAAGAATATGCTGTAGACAGGCAATACTACACTACCCACACTCATCTACTCACACAGACTATTTCAAGGCTCGTTTTATTTAGGCTGAAAAATCTTGGGTCAATCAGTGGTTGCTGCATATTTGCCTACGTGCATATTCACCCACAATTTCATATAATTTTCACTTGCACAGGAAGCCGGTCAAATGTACACATATGGTCACCCAATGCTTAGTGCGTTGAATGCCTTCTGTCCCACCCACAAAGTGCTGATTCTGCTACTGAAATCTCACAGTCTACCTCCACACTTCCTTTCCTTATTGCTGCATGTATGTTGTGTAGGTTTAGTGGTTTGCTGCTCTATCTGATCTCATGTTCCATTGTACAAAGTAAAAATAACAGATAAGAAGTCTGTGATGTTTTTATACCCGGCTATTTATTAATTTGTATGTTTTCGTATGCACATCACTTAAGCTTAGCACTGCGAAAAGCGAGACATGATGGAATGAAAAACATTTAGCTTGCAGGACTGCCTCCTGTGCCAAACCCAAAATCATTAATCCTGCATATTACTCTAAATTTGTGCCATACTCCACTGTTGCAGATAGGAATGTATCAGAAGACGTAAAAATGTACAGCTTGCTAACAAGGCACTAAAATATGCTTTATAAAAGAGCTGTGAGAACTCAGTTTGAAGTCTGCACCCTAGACAAGCATGATCACAACCTTGGCATGTTTTTTATGCAGATTAAAAAAACATGGAAATAGGCATTGAGAGAGAATGGCCAAGGTGTTTTTCCTCATAAAGTTACTGTGGCACTGCCAAGACAGTTGTAACTGCCAGGGGTCCAAATGTAGGGCAACATTAAAGCACAGCCTGAAACTAATGAGTCATGGTAGTCTGGGCAAGGGTGACATAATTTCCCTTTAGCCTCAGTGGGTCTGGAATGTTCTCACCCACCCTCCAGCCCCTACTGCTGCTATGTCTGGATTTGACAAAGCTGTGAAATTCATCTACACTGGAGACAGTCAGGGTTCACAGACATCCAGACCTCTGAGTGAAAGTCACATATGACACAAGCAGCAACCTTGCAACTCATGGGGATCCACAGATAATGAGGCACTATGATAATACAATTTCACTTGAGGCACTTTTAGCAGCATAAAGAAAATAATAAGAGCCCTAACATGATGGCAAGATTTTGGTATTTTCCCAATTGCTATTTACAGAAATGCGCTGTAATCCAGCCTTGTCAAATTGCAGGGCTGAGCCACAAAAATAGGCATTAAGTGAGTTTTTCTTCCATTATGTCACAAGCACGGGTGGAACATAAAGCTAAATGCCAAATTGAATGGTGTTATTACTGCGATCTGATGAAATACTGTGGAATTTAAATGGGGCCGTGTCGCAGATGCAGAATTGAATATGAATACCAAGAGTGAAATACACTCAGGGGATTGGGTAGATACATATTCACAGAGAGGCCAAAAAGACTCCTGAGAATGACGCCTTTTTCTAAGAGTTACTTCCTCTGAACTGATATTGTGACTTAGTACTGATTAAGACAGATGAATTCTCTGGCAGTTTAAAATTATGTGTGAGGGAGTCATACAGTCATACATTATGGCTGGAAACACTCTACAGGCTCTCTGCTGCGTGGGACAGACATCTGGTCAGAGAAGTATGGGAGTGGAATGTAGCCAATCATGCAATAATGTAAGACTAAACCTTCACTCCCAGGAGATTTAGTGTTTCTGAAATCCAGGCTAGATAGAGAAAATTATGGTAATTTAAATTCTAGGCAAGTTTAGGTAACAAATATACATTTTCTTGTTATTTGGACTATCTTAAACTGGCTGAAGGAAGAGCAGCAGCCTCCTCTTTGTACAAACAGGAGGTCTGTTCATGACCGATGAAATGACTTAATGGTGCTGATACAAAGCAACCTAACTCATAAAGCCCCAGGGAAGAAACACAGGTGGAGTTAGTTAGTTTCTTCGCTCATGTTAGGACGCATGGCCTATCAACATAGTCAGAGGGATATTTGCAGTCCTATGCATCTTTGACCACCTCTGAATAAACGACAAGATCCCAAAGTGTGCTTAGTTTGTTGTGGGTCCCATCAGATCAACCCCATACTCATTTTAGTGCACAGCTGTCCAAGCTAAAGGAGGGAAAGCTGGAAGAGAGAAGGTGTGGCATGTGTACTTTACACACCGTAAAATTGGACAGCTGGTACAACACAACTGGACAACTGGTACCTCGTGTGTGTTCATAGTTGTAGTTGTTTGGGGTCAATTTGAGGTCAAACATGAGGTTAAATTACACACTAAACAAAAAGCTTTTAATTCACACAGTTACAGGACTTTCATCATAAAAAATATTAACATTACTTAAGTTAAAAAAACAGTGACTGAGAAGGGAATTGAAATAATAGAAGTAAGAGGGGAATTCTCAAGTGCTTATATTTCCTTGTATCTTGAGTGAAATAACTAAAACTGTACTATAAGACGTAAAGAAAGTTTAAAATGTTATGTTATAATACAGTTCAGTTTGGATGCACTTGAATTTAAATATGTTCCTTATGTCAGCCAACCTCCACAAGGTGTCACTGTTAGAATGACCCCCAGCAGATGTGCTGCAAATCTAAAATTCCACCATTCTTATGCAAGATAACCAACACATTACAGGGAGGGATTTAAAAAATATGCTTCTGAAAACCAGTTGGATCAAAAGACTAATTAACATTTGCTCATTTGCATTTGTCAAATGTTCATTCATCAGAATTATCAAAAGTTGACTGAAGTTGTTGTCAACATCATTAACAACAAAGCAGAATTTCAAATGAAAAGAGAAATATTTGATCACTGAGATGAGAAGCTTGCATCTGTTCCACGCTTCTTCCCCCTTGTGGCTGAGGATGGGACACAAAATCAGTCCTAATGAAGGAGTCACTATTAGAATTTCAAGCACGTATTTTAAATGTGTTAATCCTTGCCCTTGGATAATTCGGCCAGCTAAATATTCTCATGAAATGTAATCTCTGTATAGATATAATAAATATGTTTTTTTGTTGTTGTTGTTTTTTTTTTGTTTTTTTTTTACATATAACCTGCTGTATTATTGATTGTTGAACTCAAATATCAGGAATCATTTCAAATAATAATGTTTACCAATTCAATGTATTGCTACTTAGAGAGCATTTATTTGAGGAAAAATGTGGATGTTTGTCTTCAGACCACAAGGCAGCGCCAGTGAGCTGTGCATGGAATTTCTAAACTCCAACCTGCATCCAAAATGCAGTTTAACTCCACAACTAACTGCTCGCAGTGGCAGTGAGCTCCTAATTGATGATGTGGGTTTTGAGTTTCTGCGCCATTCACTGGGAGCAAACTGGGTCATAATTTACAAACATCATTTAATAATGATGCCAATTCATTAGTGCAAGACCCAAGCAATCTCTTTCATCAGCTGAATAGAAGAATGCCACTGGGGCTTGAAAGCGGGTCGGGAAGGAAGGTGGGGGGCGGGGAGGGGAGCGGGGGGTAAACAGTGGTACACATTCGCTGGCTTAATGTGGCTGCCTGGTGGATTTCTGTGCCTTTGGTGAATTTGTGATCAGAAATGAGATAAGTATAAGTAAATGTTTTTATGAGGCACAGCGACAATTTGGGAATCACTGATGTCTCTGACAAAAGCATTAAAAAAAATGATGTGCTTTTATTCTCCGCTCTCTTTTCACAAACAAACTGAATGGCCCATATCTTTTGTAATAAACTTAAATCAGCAACATATTTCCCCTTGAAGATTCAAACATATCGGTGTCAGTTTTTTCAGAAGCAGAGAGAGTGAAAAGTTGGGAAGTGTTGTCAAAGAGACTTGTTATTCAGTCGGTCCAGCTTTACAGAAGATCAGAGGAGACTGCACAAGTAGAAGAAGAGATGAATGGTCATAGAGGAGTCTTGGTTTATCTTCTCTGCGTTTGTGTCCAGGGAGATATGATGGATGTCTGTAGTAACCGTGGCTCTTGGTGTTGTCTGGATGGCAGAGGTATAATAGAATGTGAGGGATTTTTCTCAAGGTGGGTCCCGTATCACCCAAGGATAAGAACACTTATCTACCAAAATTGCGGTCCTGGGAGACAACATCAGGTGGAAAAGGAACGGAATTGGCTCTCATCCTGCTCTTTGTGTCTGATAAATGACAGCAGCACAAGCACTTTGCTCTCACATTATTGAATCCGGAGACTGACTCATCATAGACAATATGAATAGTAAAAGCAAACATGAGCCACGTTCATATTCTGAGTAAGAAACAATTATAAAATTATTATCAGGGCTGAAAAGATTGGTCCATTAAGTGATTAGTCAATCCCCAGAATTTTTTTTCACCAGTTTTGATAATGAATTGATTGTCATTTATCAAGGAAAAAATGTCAAGCATTTGCTGATTTTAGCTACTCAAATGTGATGATTTACTGCTTTTCGCTGTTTGTTATTGTAAAATATCTCAAATATGTTTTCTTTCTTTCTTTTTTTTTTGATTAATCTAAAATGTCAGGAAATAGATAAAAATGATGATTTCTTTAAAATGCTTGTTTTGTCTGGACAACAATTCTAAACCCAAAGATATTCAGTTGCCTATCATACAAGACAAACACAACCAGAAAATCTTCACTTTTGAAAGGCTGGAACCAGCTAATTTCCAATCATGTCATAACACAGAAATCGAACATTGAAGTAACAAACAATCTTTACTTCTAGCTGATGCTGGTGATTGGATTGGAGATGGATACTTGGAAAAGTGGGTTGGCATCAGACATACTGCTCTAGTCTGGTTCAAATCTTATTGATCAAACAGAACTTTTTCGCTATTGGTCAGTGATGCTTCCTCTTCTTTGACCCGTCTGACCTGTGGTGTTCCTCAAGGCTCCATCCTTAGTGATGGTGTTATTGTTCTTATTGTTTTTATGATTAACACTTTCATGATTCTTCTTGTTTGTTGGTTTTACCCTGTAAAGCACCTTGTAAACCTTGTTTTAGAAAGGTGCTATTTAAATCAAGCTTATATTATTATTATTATTGGTCCCCTGTTGATCTGTGTATAAAAACTGCTACTGGGACATATCATACATAAACACAATATTCAGTACCATTGTTATGCAGATGACACACAGATTTATGTCTCATCAAAAAGGCAATTTTCATCAATTATTATCTTGTCTGTCAGAAATAAAGTGCTGGATGTTCCAAAACTTTCTCCTGCTAAATGAAAACAAATCTGAAATCATTCTTTTTTGTCCTCCAAAGTCTATCCAAATTTTACAATAACACGTTGGCTCCCTGTCTGCAAATGTCATACCTGCAGCCAGACACCTGGGTGAAAGATTTGACAGTGACCTTTCATTTGAAAAACAAGTGACAAAAGTTGTTCAATCATGTTTTTAATCAACAGATGAGCATCTCAAAAATCTGGTCTTTTCTCTCTCTGCCTGATCTCAAGAAGGTCGTTCATGTGCTTTTATATCATCTCAGTTAAATTATTGTAATTCTCTGTATTCAGGGTGAAGCCAAAAAATAATCTCACACCTTTAGCTGGTATAAAACACAGCTGCTCAGCTCTTAACAAATACTAGAAGACAAGATCATATCATTCCTATTTTAGCCTCTCTTCCCTGGTTACCAGTAAGTTTTGTAATAGAAGATTTTACTGAAAACCAAAGCATAGCTGCTGCCCAATGAGCCAGAGCGCAGCCTCAGATCCTCATGTTCCTGAGTCCTGGCTCAAGACTAAAGGTGACCAGGCTTTTGTAGTCAGAGTCGCTCATCTATGAAACTACCTGCCCGAGGATCTGAGGCTTCCAGAATGAGTGACATCTTTTAAATCACTTCTCAAAACTTATCTTTTAAAAAAAGCTTGTTATTAATGTTAGCACACTTCATTTCCAACACGTCTTACCTGTTTTATTATAATGGTTGTTAGTATTGTTGGGTATTTTATTTTTGTATAATTTTTCATTGTCTCATTTTCTTTGCCTCATCGTAGTCCTGAAATATTTTAATTCTGGTCAACCATGTAAAGCACTTTGTAATTTGTTTTGAAAAATGCTGTATAAATAAAGTGTATTATTATTATTATAATCATTTCAGCTCTAAATATGTCACTTTGAGATTTGTGATGCCCATTCTTTAATATTATGAAATTTTATAGACTGAACGACCAAGCATTTATAGGAAAGTAATCTACAGATAATAAAATAATTGTTAATTGCAGCCCTTATTTATTATTACTGCTGTTATTATTAGTTTTATTATTATTTTCTATCCTCAAGAGCTTTCTAAAACATGAAAAGACAAAATGATTACAAAAATAATGATAGAAATGACTATAGAGACTGTTCCAGTGCATTGGAAAGTTTGTCAATGGCTGTTTAGCTGACAGGTAGTGAGTGTCAATTGAGCTAAGGCCTATTAAGTCATCTGGTAACACGCAGTTTAATAGCAACACAGGACATTATGCCAGTCTCTCAATGTTGAAGCACATTGAATTCTTCAAGCATCTTCAAGTGCTCATCCCCTGAGCTTCTTTCAAGAACAGTACAACGGGACAATGCACAAGGTGAATTAATTCAGCTGAGAATAAAACCTATTCAGGTCCAAAGACACCTTTCAATGTCTCGGATGAAGTCCCACATGTGGGAAAGATAGATAAATTATTAACAGCCGGTTCTACTCTCTGTCCGTTGTGTCCATACAGTGCCAATCTGATTTGAGGAAGAGGAGGTCAATGGCACAGTCATGAGAATCCCAACTGTTTTTATGACCTTTCAGCTCTTATTTGAATTTTGTGGGTTTGGAAGTGCAAACATTTGGGCTGCTAAGACATTTTGCTAACCACTTATGCACTTACCATAACATCTCTTGCTTCTTTGGTAAGAACACTGCAATTTCGGCATCTAACTGGTTATCTAGAGTATAACAGTCACTGTAGTTGCGTGGGTGACAAAGGCATCAGTAGTGGCAAAAGGGCAGCAGGTGGTATCTGGGTGATGAATTTAAGAAAAATGTGAGAGGCGGATCATAAATTGAGACATCACCTCTCCTCTACCCCTGCAGGTGGTTGCCTGTAGTGCCATATCTACCATATTCCCATTACATGCTCCCTCTGTGCTTTTCCTCTGGTGAATCACAGCAAAGTGGTAAATAAGAGGGACAGAGGGAGAATGAAAAAAAGCAAGAGAGAGAGATCTGAAATACAGGCATTCTATATCCGTAGCCCTCCCTCCACAAACGCTGTTGTCACTGCTGGGTGCAAGAGTAATTAATCTCAGACAGAGGAGGCAAAAAAAGAGATGCAGAAGTACAAAAGCTATCAAGATGACAAGACTTCGCAGTGCAATTTACTAGGTTTCCATTGCTGTCAAGGATATAAATGCCATGATAAACTTGTTATTGTGTGTTGGGAGCATATTGCTGATGTGAGGCCTGTGTTGATATTGTTGTAATTCATATTTTCAATTACATCTGTTTTCAGCCAATGAAGAGAATATAGGGTACAGTTTAGGAGCACACACACACACACACACACACACAATGGGACGCATTTGTAAGATTAGTGGGTGTTATTAAAAAAAACAGAAGGAGCATATAAGCATAAGTGCCCTAAAAGAGTCTTAAATGTGAAAATCAGTCTCTACCGGTGAATCATTGATAAAAAAAATTTAAAAATTGATGCGAAATTCCTATGAGTAGTCTTTTGGGCATAATGAATTAATGAGACATCAGTTCTGCAAGGCCAACTGAAGTGACGCCACAAAGACAGGTGAGATGTGTGTTCAAGGGGCTGGCCTTCACGGAAAGCATCCTGTTATAATGACCAGAGGAGAAAGATCTTTGATTGTAGAGTGCCATCTTCATTTTGCAACCACAGCACTGCATACAATGACATAAACTAAAGGGACAGTAATAATGGATTAGGAATACATCTAGAAGTAAACCCTTTCACACCGATGAGTACTAACTGATGTCTATGATGCATGTCTAACAATGTATCAGCTTTTTTATGACGTTTATACTTACACCATTCTGTAAGCAAGCGCTGTAATATTTCATAGTACATATTATAACATGTCTCTGTTACAAATGTAGTTATGTGTGCTCATATGGAGCAAAACTGGAATTTCTGTTCAAGTTATTAATAATAACAGACATACATTTTGTTATATACTATTTTTCTAAATGTAATCCCAAACTTAATTTACCCATTTGCTTCATATGGGCCAAACTGCCACGCTAGAGAAATACTGTCACATCATCATTTCAAAATATGGTATGATTTTCAAGGTTACTTACATGTATTAGCTTGATTGTACCTTTTTTGCTAGAAAAACCAAGATGGTCCCTGTCATACATTCTAACAGGACTGGGTGGGATTTTAGAATCTATGGTGGAATCCATCAAAGCACTCAAGCACATTATTAGATGTATACGGCAGTTCTGTAACAGATGGCATGTGTCCTGTCACTGGCATTTCAAAGAAAATACAAATGGGTTGACAATCCTTAGTGCAATGTCACTTCTCATATCGCTCTGAGAGCTGGGTATGTTTAGGAAGTCGTTGAAGACTATGACACTGATTGACTAATTTCACAGGACATCAAACAGGCCTTGAGTTTGTTAGGTACTAGCAGTAAACACAGATTTGAGAAAGAGCAACTGAATGTGAACATACCATAGATGCAGCAAATACTGTAGGTAGACAGATTGCAGTCATAGCTATAAAAAAAGTCCACTTTATAAAATAACTTTTTTATCCTGTGAATATGTTGATTCAAATTCAGATTTTATGGTCTTATAAACAGTTAATGTTACCTAGAGGCATTAAAAGTATAATAATTTTATATACTTTAAAAAAGAATCCTGTGCATAATGTACATAACTCTTTGGAAAAAGGGGTTTATGCAAAAGGTAACCACAGCATTCAGCCAATGGCACCACTGTACTGACATACAGTCATTGGTTTTCTATGGATTGGTCTATCAATAGCAGGACAAAGTAATTTATGAACTATCTATTTAAAAATGCAAACAGCGGTCTGTAGCTAGCATCCTTTCAATGTCAGAGAAATGTCAGTATTCATTTCGCTGTTGTTTTTTTACTTTTACTTCCTCCACAGATATCACAGTCATTAAAAGATGCAGTGCTATTCAAAAAAAGAAGAATCATCAGTGCTGTGGGCAAAACCTTTAACCATGATGAGCAACCTCATTCTATATATCAAATTATTGCAGTCTACAATGTAAACTGTGTAGGTGATGTAAGTTTATAAGCATTAAATGGGTTTATAAAGAATGAAACAGCATGAATAGGGGGTGAAATAATATCAACAAAATAAACTAGTATTAAATCAAATGGAAATGTCTCTGCATTATTTATCTACACAGGAAAAAACAAGGAAAATCCTGCAGAAAAGAACAGAAATACAGATGGGCTTATAAAACCAAAAAAACACATATCACAAACAAAAAAAGCAAGCAGAGTATGAGTTCATATGTTCCACTGTGTAGATGTTAGGCAACTGAGCATGCTGAGAAGAATAAGGATAAGGGAGACAGGGAATATCTTTTTGTTTAGAAGGGCAAACCTTAACATACATTTAGACTTTAGGCAGATTGTAAATAGATTTATGCTAATAAAAGCAATGCCTGTTCCTGAAGAATGTCTTGATTGACTATATCAAAAGCATTGGATAAATTAAAATAAATTAAAAAATAATAATAATCTGCAGATATTAATGAAAAAAAAAGATAGAAATGACTAGGTCAGTGCAGTTATTCTGTTGAAAGACCACATGGATGTGAATACAAAGTGTCCACTGGTCAAATGTTAAAGCTTTCTTTATATGTAATTTTTTAAATATCTGAAAAGTAAAGCAAATAAACACCAGTCCATTATTCAAGGTATTACAATGTCATTCAATGCTAATCTGATAAACGTAAACAAATTTTCACCTCTCACATGGCCAACTCTGCCCATCATATTTACAATTGTAGCTCAATGGTAGACGGTAACTGATTCAGTCTGCCAACTAACACTTGCAATAATAATCTTGGCATGTCCAAAAGGCGTTAGCACCATGGCAATTCTTCTCTACACTTTCAATTTATGTATTTTCGTATTTTTATATCTGTAAACCGGGCTTGCATAAATCCTCCCTCGTATTCACTTTTGTATGAAGAAAATGAAGAGTTTTAGAAAGGCTCACTCAAAAACAGATACTGTGCTTTCATTTACAAGTTAACACTTAGTGACTTAAATACACAGTTGAGGTTGTTTTTATTTATTTATTTTTACCACTAATGGCACTGTAGAACCTTTTTGTAGAGACGTTTTGATGAGCAGGTCCATGTATTTTTTGTATGTGTTCTATTAGCAAGTGCACCAGGACACACAGGCATCCTACCTGTCTAGTCTCCACACACCTGTCTGGTCTCATCTTCACACAGGAGAAGAAAGTGAGAGCATTTACAGAAAACAAAAGCAAATAAGTATATTTAATGTGGTGAGACTCTTCCTCGTGGATGAAGCTGTGGTCGAAGACAATATTTTGTACTGATGTGGGGGTGGCATTGTTTTTACTGAACTAGTACATCTTATTTATTTGCTTGTAGCACAGATAGCCATAACAAATTATGTGTTTTTTATAGTTTATTGTAACTAGTTACTGTGTACCTTAACTTTTCAAGTAACAACTGGGTCTCAAATTAGACAACACAACAAGACCTCAAACTGATGTAAATAATGCAGGGTTCAAAAAGAGTTACTGTTAATGTTTTGAGGCTAAACATTCAGTCAGCCAGTTTGTTAGACCTCAATGCCAAAAAAAAGTGTTTTGGTGAGAAACAAATGTAAACAAAACAGTGTTTATGATGATACTGTCATATTTCTTCCTGGCTAAAAATATTCCAACTTCAGAATAGGAGCAGTGGAAAAATTCCTAATTATTCATATTATATACACACATACATACATACACACAGACATGGCAGTGTCTTAAAGCATTTACGCATTGTTTAATGACATATGCAAACACTAACTGTATATATAACATTAGATATTCATGTACAAGATTTATTAATCAAGTTCTTCAATTATAAATCAGTATGAAAAATGAATCATTTATAATTAAATAAGAAACCAATGTAAATTTTTAACTGTCACTTCCACTAATGTACAATTCAGTTACAAATGTTTATAATGTTTTCCACTTACTTCTTGCACATTTATATTTGATCATCAGTGATTCATTTAAGGTTTGTCAAGGCTTATACAAGTTAATTAAAGTGTAACTGATTAAGTTAGACTGTAATTATCCAGAGACAACAAGGTAGAGGCACATAGCTGCTTTATAGTTACTGCAGCAGTGTACAGTATTTCCCTGTATGGGAATGAGATGCATAGGTTATTCAACAAGGCTGGGATCAGCTGATCGAACTTTTCCCATAATTGGGTTTATTAAAGATGCAGTTTACTTTTCATGCCGCTGAGATACTGGATGTCCAAGGGACGTGAGCAATGGAGGAAATGATGTTTACAGAAGCAACGCAGTACCCTTCTCTCAGAGGTGCTAAACCACTTTACATTACAAAAGAGGGAAACAGCGACAGGAAAAGCTAATTATTCACCTGATATTTACCATTCAGCCAGACAATCTAACATAGTGGGTTGTTTTCGTAATTTTTGTCTCTGTATTTGATAAGATACCAAACACAGAGCTGACTTTTAATAAGGCACAGGCACCACACTGCCTTTCTTCTCCCAAGAATCAACATTCCACCAGAGAGAGACAGAAAAATGCATACCAAATAGGAAATCATTATTTCTGCCTTTCACAATGCGGAAAATGAGGGGCATAAGGTTTTTCTTTGGTAGCAGAGTAGATAGGAAACATTTAATTTTATTTCTTTTCTTTTCTTTTTTTTGCAACTTGGAGCTCAGCCCTCATATCAAGTTACTGTATGCTTCGGACAGATCTGGTAGAGGGAGCATTCACTTCAGCTGTGTCAGAGGCAGACACCCACTACAAACCACAACTCTCTGATTTTCATGCCATAAACTGATTTGTGTCTCTGTAACATTTTTACTTTTAAGAAAGACAAATAAATGCTAGTTAAAGGTCTAAACCTAAAGGTTCCTCTCAGAAATACCATGTGCTTTGAATCTCCCCAGTTGATACTCAACACACAAACTACTGTGCAGATGCAAGTTTTTACTTCAAATATAATGTTAGGTCAAATTCAATGATGGTTTTTTAAATGTTTTGGCCCATGCCAGCTCTCTGGGTTAACAAAGATACTTTAATCCTCTCTTCTGAACATAATGTTTTGTTAGCTACAGTAGATGGTCAGACATGGTTATGTCCTCATTTCAACCAAGTTGGCACTCTGCTTGAGTCCTGAAGACATGGCCAATCAGCGGCTGTAATGGAATAGCTAATTAGCCTGATTGTGTTCAGCTGTGCAGCTTCTAGTCTGTAATCAATATCAATGCAGCTGACCTGACTTTGGTCTATGGTGTAATTATTGTTCTTCGTGTTCCAGGTTTTTATGATTGCATCTAACTGTTGTACTGTAACTCTTTATATATAGTTACTCACTAAAAATGATTAGCCAATTAACTTTCAATAGAATCTGTTCAATGCGTGTTTATATTTGCTCAAATTTTGTGGTATACTTTTTTGCTTTTCAGACTGCCACTGTTTTCATGTAAAAAACATCATCTGGCTATTTGTTTTTAATTCCCCTTTCTTCAGTGAGGCAAAACACAATAATAATGTAAACAATGCCCATACAGTAATGTACTAATGTGCCCTGAATTCAACTGTCATCATTAAAAAAAATCAATATTCCATTCAGATTCTGCAGAGGAACCTTTACTGTAGTGCATATACATAAAGTGTCATGGCAGTGAAGAATCTGTACCCTAATCAATAAGTGCCCTCTGGACCTGTGTTGATATATGTATTATGAACAGTCCACATGTCCAGAAAACATAAACAACAAAAAATGCAGTATGCAAAATACATTTGCATTATTATTGCTGCGTTAATAGAACAAACATGGCAGGTAGGGTATTTTTAAAGGGATGAAGGCAGAGGGATTATTGTTGGAGGTCTCGTCCACCAGCCACTCTGTGGCTTGCTAACAGATGGCCACTCTGTCAGATCTGGACCATGGGTCAACATTATTTGCATATCAAATCACTCTCTGAGCAGGAGTCGCTCAGTTTGTACTCACCTGTTTCACCCATTCTCAAATAGCAGTTGGTATTTTTGGTTGGTAAAGTGTTTTCCCACATATTAATTTAAAAAAATCCCCACAGGAGGCATTGTGGTTCAGAAGTTTGTTCAGAAGTCAGTTACTGTACCTCCCAGTAAGGATATTGTCTCAAATCCCAACCTTGTGTGTAAAGTCTGCATGTTGACATCGGTTTCCACCGTGGCATCAGTACACAGTGAGCAGGTCATCTTGTTATTTACTAAATGTTGTAGTGTGCTCTTTAAGCTTGGGTCAAAATGGCAAAATCATGTCAAAATAAGCTGGACTCTTCTGGTCAAACATGATTAATCTTGTCAGAAACTGTTTTTTTCCATCCACTGTGAAATGACAAATGTAACTGGTATAATACATGTGCCCAAAGTAAGAGGTTTAACAGAACGATCATTTGTTCTGACAAATTTGTTAAAGCCATAAATATTTCCCCAGGAACTAGCTCTAAAAATGATGATGCTTCTGTCAGCATTTCTGCAAAATGATTTCACTTCTATGAAAAAAAGGCCTTAATTTTTTCATGACTGTGGATAACAATGATGAAAGACATGCTCTTTCTAGGGGCTGAAGTGCAATATATTCTTTGCTTTTGGACTAACTTTTCTTTTCTGTCATGGTTACGGACAATGAGGTTTGTAATGAACTCACTCGCTTTTCCTGCTTGCAGGTTATTGAGAAAGATGCTGTACCTGACTTTGTACTTCCCCTTTCAGGTTTCCCTCCACTGCTCCTCACCAGTGGTGTTTTGTGGAATAGAATTTTCTCATATAACACCCACTCACCTTCATAAATTAAAGCAGGGAAATGTAATTTATCTTCTTCCTCTTGTGGTTCCTTTCAGCTGACTCTCTGAAATAACAGCAAACATAAATAGGGGATATAAAAAGGGGCTGTGAACGCTTGAGAGAGTGGATTACGCCATGAATCAGTTTATTAACGGTGGGCCATGGAGCAGTGTCGGCGCGGGGGGAATTTATTCATTCATAAAGCAGTGTTTACAGCATTTATCTTCACCCGAGAGCAGGCCCCTAAAATGTAACAAAGCACCCTAAGACAAAGATATGGCATGATGGATCTAAGGGTTCCTGTGTCAAGGCCGCCTGCAGACTCTGAGGTATTCCTGTGCTGCTGTAGGTTTGCCGAGGAATAATATAATCTTCAGCACAATGGAGCGCGGCAGACAATGTTACTATTGTTTCTGCATGCTGATTGGATCTGGTTTACACAACATAATCCTCAGTTGGAATGACAATGATGAGAATGAATGTTACTGTAATGTATGTTGTTGTCGAAGTTACAAAAACAGACACTCACAAACACACACCTCATTCTTAAACTACTACTGTGGTTTAAAATTAAATGTTTTTTTCATAAGCTATGTCTTAATGAGCAGGACCCCTGGAGTGTACAATATACAAAGAATAAATCTATTAACTTTGATTCTGGATCCAAACCCTGTTTTGTTTTTTTTCCAGGTGAACAAAGTTAGTGGACGCAGTCTTTGAAGTTTGCTTGAGCTTGATAACTGTGGTTTGAGCTCTTTAGTGATGGGACATTCAAAAGAGAGTGTGGATGTTTGAAATTTCAAAAAGATAAATGATGCCAATACCAGGTCACAACAGAATCAATCAGGCTGGTGGCTAAAAAGTAAAAGATCAAATAGGGAAGTGCACTTCTGAAAAGGACGGTGATTAGTACAAAGACAGGACATCTCTTTCCTCTTCAAACTTGTTCTGTAACAGGTGAAAAAAGGCTTTTACCAAAGGCTTTATTGTTTTAATGTGGATTCATATTCACTGAGCTCAAACGATCTCTCGAACGTCTGGTATGATATTCTATGATTTTCTTGTTGTCACCCAATTCAATGAAAAGACCACATCCAACAATTAATTGATCCTATCAACAAGTATTGTCTGTGTATTAAAAGCCTGATGTAGCTTATTTATCTGTGCCATAAACCCCCATTGTTGTCCAAAAGCACAAACAATCCACA
Organism: Siniperca chuatsi; assembly: GCF_020085105.1. NCBI lineage: Eukaryota > Metazoa > Chordata > Actinopteri > Centrarchiformes > Sinipercidae > Siniperca > Siniperca chuatsi. The sequence continues at coordinate 16,660,810 of NC_058060.1, forward strand.
CTGTTGCACAAGGTGACATGTTCCCTCATCGCCATAAACAGTCAAACCCACATACTCAGTCCTGCTGTCCTATATGCTCACTATAGAGCACCAAATGTGTATTAATCCACTGATGAAAATAGTCCCCAAGAAATGCAATATGTTTCCCTGTTTGAGTAATGTTTGCTAAAAACTACAGTGCCCATCTGTTTTAGGAAATTACTGAGAAACAATATATTTGTGACCTGCTTTTGTGACCTGAAGTTTCACATCTTCAGTAGGAATAAATGGGATTATGACTGAGTGCCACAAACAGGGTAGGGAAGTTGGAAAGTATTGACAAACACCAGACTAACACATTGTTGGTTTTAGTCTTTTCATAGGATTTGTTGACAAAAAGTACAGAATAATGTTAGGCTTATTCCATAAGTAACAGTAAAATTTTGACCATGTCCATTATTACATAGTGCAATTTTTACCGCAATGACATATCTTAAAATGATCATTCCTTGAATAAATAGGATTAACAGCATATTGCAAGTTAGTTTTGAGAAAATAAATCATTCTATAACATCTTTAGGTCAGCATAAACAACACAAAAATATTCCCCACACCAAAGCCACAGAATGTCATAACCCAACTGTAGCCCTGACTTCTCAGAAAGTCCCCCGTGTGCGCACCAAGCAAGCTGATAGATGGTAAAGGCAAATATAGAGCAGATGGCACACTGTAGGTGGTACCGGCCATCTCTAATATGGGCAGTCATGCTGGGCAAGACGGAGTCCATGGCTGATTGGTGTCTATCTGACCCACTGGTTGGTTGATTACTAGCATCACACACCGCAGGATACATGCCCAGTGTTTGTGTGGTGACAGCACGGTGGAAGAATCATTATTACTGTGGATTGACTTCAGTGGTCATCAAGATACATCATTCTGCAGAAAAAAATGACAAAGCTACAATCTGTGCCACATTATTGACTTTGAAAGAAAAAGAATGAGTGCTACATTATGTGTCCATGTTTGTACATATGTTTGTGTGAGATGAATTATAAAAATCAAGGCAGAAAGAAAGAAGTCTGTTTCATAAACACATTTTCAGTATTTTCATAAACGAGTGTGACAATTTTTATGCCCATCCAAAGGTCCTTTTGCACTCTTGCATCATTACATGACATTTACTAAAGCATGTGACCTATGAATATTTTTCTGTACCCTAGATAAAAGTAACAGAATGCGGATGCATTATGCCTAACAACATGTCAAGAGTACAGTAAGTGTGGCCAATTTACTCGTGCTAACCTGTATAAGCACTGAACTCAGTCCCTATGCTGGCCAAATTACTGTCTGGAAAATGGTTGCTCTACATAAAATTGCCTTTTTTTTTAGCTCCTGTATTCAGCTGCCAGCCACAGGTCAGCAACACTGGCTTGCTGTGAGTAAAATATTAAGGCTGCAGATGACTCAATTAGGATAACTTCAATGCCAAATATGTAACCAATTTTAATGATCAATTTGCCAAAAAAGTTTCAGTGACAAAGGCTTTCCTGTCTTTGTAGCTTGGACAGGGCCAATCTTTATGGAAGTAGGATGAGGTAATATCAGAGTAGGGACAGACAATCAGAGAAGTAAGGCTTAGAAAGCAACATAACAAAGTACGTCAGAATTCCTCAGAATTTTAATATATACAGTTGCAGCCTTCACACAAGTATATGCTCTTTATATATACATTGCAAGCAGTTAGTTAATAAAATACAGATTTAGGGTGGAAAAACTGATCACAGAAATGTAAAAAACAATTTGTCATGATGTCATAATTTGTTGCTAATGATTGATCTGTTTGTCCATAATTGAATAACACGAGACTAAAGACACAGTGAATATGAGAGTTATTTGAGAGCAATAACCAACAACAGGCTAAACTATGTTTTACATAAGTAGCTCATCAACTAGACCACTATGGCTCAATGCTCATTAAATGCAATTCCACACTGCCACTTCCAAGTTGCATATCTTCCAGATTGCTCAGCGACATCATGACAGGTATTCAAGCCAAGTGTGCTTTCAGTATTGACTCATTCTACACCAGTAATCAGCCAAATGAGGTTTTTAGTAATCGAAGCAAAAATAATTTTGCTCTTTTTTTTTTGGTTGTTTGTAGACAAAGACAAATACCAGACTTGTCAGATTACTAAGGCTGTCATCTGATAAGTGTTAATATGACAGAACAGCACTGGCTATTTTTTGTGATAGAAAAAAAGCCAGGCTACATTACATAAGCTGGTCAAATGTAATAGCTGCATGACAATGGTAAGCTACTTCTGCAGGGGGAAAGTATGAAACAGTTAACAGGCATAGACTTCAAGGTATCTGAATTCTTATTTTAATTTTTTTATCTAAGAAGCACCTTTATATTAAAATATACACATAAAAAAAGTTTTGCGATGTTGCAGTGTGTTGTTTTTTGTGCTCCTGTTGTTCCTGCTGTTTCTGTCACACTAAACAGCAAGGCCCCCCTTGGCTCCCTGCAGCTCATTTTTCCTCGTTCATTACTGGAGCACTTGGAGTATTGATGCATGTCAGATTCTACTGCATTTTGTTAATATGAGACAGCAGAATGAAAAAAAAAAACAAAATGTGAGCTCACTAGAAATATATCCTTATACCCCAGGAATAGCTGCTGTGGCAGACAAATCTGTCAGCTATCAATACCATGAATAGCATGCCCCATATCCCAACCCACCATACACACCCATGAGCAGACTGACCATGTGTGGGATTCATGTAAATAAAAGTTTGAGTCTGCATAGTTAAACTACTATAGAGTCATTTGGATCACAGCAGGGCAGTGTGAGGTTCCCCAGGGCGGTTGCTCACATCCACCTGGCGCATTTGTGGAGGCGGATGGTTAATAACTGCTAACATTTTTGTTGGTATTGAGGGTATCCATCAAAGACCGTGGCAGATGTTTTCATTTACCTATATACAGGAGCATTAGCAGGCAGCAGACTGGATTTCACGTGTGCAAGTGCACTATACTGTATCTATGCTTACATGTATGTATCTTTGTGTGACAGTGTTAGTTGGAGTAAATATGCTGTTAAAGAGGAAGGTGTATACCAGAAAACCTGCATGTTTCTGCATGTATGTATCGGTCTGCCTCTGTTGGGGTTTTTATAAAGCAGATGGGGCCGAGACTAGCTGTTGCTAGGAGGCGTCTGAGACAGCTGCATATGGCAGGGAAAGGCACAAGCCAGTGGGAGGGGCAGCAGTGACATGGGGCCATGAGTTCCTGCTCAGTGGACATCATTGCAGAATTGGACATACACAAAATGAGTGTGTGAGACTGAAACTGGATGTGCGTGTGTGCATGCACCAATATAAAGCCACCAATATACTAGAAAAGGGCTTACAATGCTTAATTACGCATCAGAGCAACCCTGATCATATCCAACCCTGAGAGCTTAAGCCAAGTAGTTTACATAGAAAATATCTCCTTTAATTCATTTTGTCTGTTTTTCATTAAAGTTTGCTCAGAATCATTAAATTGGACAAACGATTTTTGTAAACGATAACAAAATATGATCACAACTTTAAGAGACAATTCTACTCAAAATCAATTTGCAATAATGTTAAAGGATTTTTATTGCCAAACTCTTATTTAAATCTGGCTTAATTTGTTTACGGTTATAGTGAAATATATAATTCTTAAGATTTCAGCCTGGGTGGGTTTGATATTTACAAGATATTTAATAATCCAGGTCCCAGAGTTCTATACGAAGTGACACCTGTATCGACCACTGGGGGCAGCAAACACAATGCAATGCAACAGAAGAAGAGCAACTTGTGCATCTGTTTACAACATGGTTCATACCTGTAATGACATGTTGTTTAAATAAAGAAGACTAAAGAATACAATCAGCAATGATGTTCAACACATAAACAATGAACTCTTCAGAACTCTTCTTACATGAAATGTGAGTATGCACCTGCTATTTTCTTTCGTGTGTATGCAATTTGTATTTCGTGCACAAAAGGCGGACTCCACCAGTAACAATCAAAACTACTACTAAAACATGCATACATCCATTAAATGACTATAAATATTATATAAATATTATCAAAATTGGAAGTTAGACATAATATGACCACTTTAAGCAAAGAAGGGTGCCACCATTACGCCCTTCTACATCACCTTGTGCTAAGGAGAGGGTGAAAGGAAGAACATTTATGTAGGCATCCATTAATTCTTAGTACTTAGCTAAAAATACAACGTTAATTGCGTTTTGTGGTTTTATAGGCTACCTTTTTCATTAGCTTGTGACTAAACCAGTAAATAGTGATTCAGTACACAAGCTCTTGCACAGCTATTGTCCAGGGCCCTTGCTGCAGCCTTGAATGTACATTTCTAATGTAATAGTCTTTTTCAAGCAAAGGCTGAGCTCAGCTATGGCTTCTGCACAAAAAAGCTTCAGCAGTGCTGAATGCACTTACATATATTACTTGCTTAGCATTCACACATTAATTCCTAATCCTTTCTGAAAGACATACAGTGTTCACCGGCCTTCTCCCCAAAGTTATATTGTTGACATGGTATAGTGCTACAACCTGATCTCAACCAAGTACCTTATTAACTACTTGAGAAGGCCTTATGCTGGGGGTCTTTCCTCTAGAGACCTGATTAGGCTAATAAAGCATATCCACAGGCATGTACAGCACGTTGATTTGGCCAATTAGGAAGGTGACAAACTCTGGACTTATTCTCTATGCAGACACTCAGAATTTCATGTTATGATAATGACGCAAGGGAATTTTGAAACTGGACTCAAAAAAGGATAAGAGAAACCAGTTTTTACTACCTAGCATGAGCATCTAGACAAAAAGGGGTTCTGACAGTGCAAAGGATGTATTATAATATAATAAGACAGAGCTACATGTTTGTACTGTCATTTTGTCAGAGCTGAACTGGGGTAAACAACGTGCTCTTTATTGGAATCAAGTCAGTATTTTGGACAGATCCTTAGTAGCTACTGACTCCCTGACAATAGCCCTGTGGCTATCTGACTGTAGGCATTGTTGCAAATAAACACTCCTAATGTAAACTAAAAACTAAATGAATACCAGAGGGCATTCCATTAGCCTATATAAAAGGCCTCATGGGCTTTAAATAGCTTTGTAATCAGGTTTCATTCCCTCGTACCAAAACAGGAAAAGCAATCAAACAATCACGCAAAGTAACTTTAAATGATTACTGATTTCTACTAGTTCTCTCTCAATACAATGTCCAGTTATTCAATATTATATTGTACTACATACTACATCATCCTTTTTTAAATGTTTCACCACACATGTTACAATTACAAAAAAAATTCTTTAAAAAAAACATAAAGTCATGGTGCTTAGGATCGACAATTCTTGACTATGAAGAAAACAAACATTCATGCACACTATCAATCACTTGTACTCACTCTATTAACATTTTACCTGAGTTTTACTTTATGAAGGTCGGAAGACTGACACATTGTTGATAAAGTGAGTACAAGTGATTGACAGTGTTCTTTGGTTTCTTCAGATACAACAGGCCAAAGCTACAGCTTCTGAAATTGTAATCAGAAAATCACATGCTAAAAGTGGGTTTGGTAACAAGATTTAGATTGTTACACAAAGAATAATTGTTGCCAAGTGTTTCCTGAAATAAAACCACAACAATATGTATTTCTTTGTTCATGGTTGTGACTTTGAAGCAGTAATTTTCCTGGGCTGCCATGCCTATGAGAGAAAACAAAAACAAGACAAAGACAAAGATGAGACAAATAATCTCCAAAATTGGGTTATAGCTGCATATGGAAGTACTGTATATGAGCCAAACAGGTAGAATAGACAAGATTTGTAGGAAAGGGATATTTTATTATACCGTGACAAAGCCCCATATCATAAAGCCATAGAGGAGTATACAAAACATATGACAACTGACAAAACTTTGTCTCTAAAGATAATAGTAAATGCTACCTTTAAATGAAATTTTGATATAAGGAAAATATATTGAGTCATGCAGTCTAGTGTCAATAGCACTGGACTATGATTTAAAATTGATAATGTAGTATTATAAAAGTTCTGCAATCACCACTGTAACTTTCAGTGTTTGAGTATGACAACCTAGTAAGGACGTGTGTATGTGCATATGTGTGTGTGTGTGTGTGTGTGTCTGAGAAAAAATGTATTCAGGGTGCCAGCTTCTTTTTTTTTTTTTTTTACCTTGGTTGAAGGTGACATAAATCACTTTCTTAGTGAGAACTCACATTCCACCTTGAGAGCACCTAGTCCCATTTTTATCAGTATTAATGGTTGTCCCCTTACTTAGCCAAAGCTATTTCACACTTGGTTAAGTAAGGTATGAGAACGTCTCCTTGGCTGTATATTTAGCCGGGCCTTCCTAAATATTTTCGAGATCCCTAATCACTAAGCAAAAGCTGCCATGTGCACTAAAACACCATGAAAGCTCACAAAAGTAATTCATTTTCGCTTCCCATATTGAGCATTTCTCAGCTAACGCACCATGAGTCCTGTGGTGAGGTTCTCGGAGATTCCTAATTGGTAAATGTTCAATAATGTCAAGCAGCCCTGGCTTTGTTTTATGTTCTGGTCACACATTCTTACACACATACAAACCCACATACAAACCCACATGTACGCACAACCCCCTGAAAGATCAAAATCTAAAATATGCAGGAATTATGAAGTGTAATAAGTCTACTTAATGAGAAATATCACAATCTTCCAAAAAACTTTTAAGCATATGCACCTGATTTTAATATGGATATCAACTGAATTAGCTATAAAAGTTTCATTGTGCTTTCACTTCTAACAATTCCCAATTCTCATACAAGTCTTTTTTTTTAACAAGTTAGCACTCTTATAAATGATGTCCTTCCAGTGAAGCTTAAAATGATGAAGCAACTTTTACAAAAGGGCATAGGACCCATGGATTGGACTGTTAATAAATCAGTTCTGAGAGAGCCAGTTCACAGACAAAGTTGAACCAGATTTCACAGCAAAGCCTTAAAATTATACTTTCCATGGCAGAAGCTTTGCTGGCTAGCTATTGTTAAACTTCCACAAAGCTAGTCTTCATCCCTCACCCCATGTGGCCTTAACAGAATCACAATCTCTGCTGACCCCATCTGTAATCAGGGAATGTGGGTCAATATCCACATTACTTTCTGTCTTCCTTTTTTAACTCCCCTTCACCCACCTGGCTTACTCACAGTCACATAAATAGAGACTGAAAACCATGGACCTACAGTTTGCATGTACACATGTACACACACACAGACAGGCTCTGTGCCAGGTGGAAGGTATTTTCTATTCAATTCCCATTACTAAATGGAACATTCACTTTGCCAGCTGGGTCATATCCTTCTAGTAGGGGCAGTATGTGCATATAGTGCACTTATTATCTTAAAATAAGGCCAGGAACTTGCCCTGCTTCAGAAAACTATCTGAATTTCAGAGGTGAAAAGTAGAAAAGGATTTAGATATTTAACATCAGACAAGGTTAAAATACATGCCTGTACTTGTATAAAACTTTTTGATGGTAGTAATATACAGCAATAAAATCCCTGTTCCAAATATAAAATAAGAAATATAACGATCCCATAAAGATGTATATTCCTGTTTAGAAACTTCTATTAGAGGTCACCTGTGGTGATTTCATTTAACTTATTCAACAGGATTGTTGCTGTTATCGAGCCAGTGTGTTATCATGGACTGATTCAGCCAGTTAACCACTATTATAAGATCCTACAATATGTTTTGTGTAACACACACAAACCTAACACCCTTAAGATATATCTTCCTGGATGGCTTATAATACTCTTTAAATCTAACAGCGCATGAAATAGAGTCTGTTGGTCTATTCATTGCTGTGAGATTTGCCCAAAAATTCTATTTGACTTTGACAAATTCAGGCTGTATGTATGCAGCACGGGTACAGCATGCAGCATTATTCTGGAAAAACGGAGACTGGGAACGAGTGGTTGCAGATAATTACAAAAGCAAACACACTTGGTGGCCATTTAGGCCTAAAGTATTTCTAATTTCACAGATGTGATCAACCTTGCCGGGAGTCTTTCTCTCTCCTTGTATGTGGTGAATTGCCTCAATCCTTCTGGATGTCTATGACAGTGATGATGAAGTGTTAAACAGGTTTCTGCTCTACACTCTGCTGTCTAGATGATCCGGAGACTCTCCTAGGCAGCGGTACGGAGCTTACAGCAGACCACTGGACCATGAAACTGCCAAGTTTGCCCTCAAAGCTGCTGGAATACCCTTGAGAAAACACTCTGGCCTAAATAATTTTAGGATATAAAATTTGACTTCAATAAGGTAGAGGTAGACTTAATACAATGATGGCGAACATTACTTTGACAGAAGTAATGATTAGCAGCTTCGTAACAGGAATATTGAATGGTGTGGCTACCGCGAGCATTAAGCACTATGTTGACTATGTTGAACTCAACAGTTCATTTACCGTGAAGGTCAATTGAAAACATTTAATGGAATTGTTAGGCTCTCCTCCTCCTCCGCCGAGAGCCTGCTAACATTACCTTTAAGTGTGACTGCAGGTGTAATCTGTCAAATGGGCCCCTCACAGTGAGTCATTGGCTGGAAGCTCTGATTCAGCCCAGGCCCCTGAAAAAGCCTGTGATTAAATGGGAAGTGTGACATAACTCTTGTTTAATGGTAGAAAAACAGCAGCCAGTGTGTTGGCATAAAGCCTGGCCCACGGAACATAAATTCTATTTCCCCACAGATGCTGCTTGTAAAAGGTCAGCATGACTTTGAATCATTTTACTGTTTAAAATTAAAAGGCAAAAGAGGCTAATCCATTGTTTTCATTTGTTTGCATAGCCCCACGTGTAGCATTTGTCAAGACAAGCCTGAGGTTGTCATCAAAGCTTATCAAAAAACAGACCAAAAATCAATACAGTTGATCGTCAGTGAAGTGTCATTCTTTATCTATGTGCAGCATTACACATCTATACACACCAGCTCTTCACATGCAAATCAGCTGAATGAAATGATCAATAGAATGCATTAGGGAGCTGGCCACTCCTAAACTTGACCCAGGAGCAAAATAAATGTTTTAAACAGAAACATGAGCTCTAAAATATTACAGCCAAGGGTACGTAGTCAAAGTCATCATACTGAAGAAGCTCACATACATACACACCCACAGTATCTGGCTATTGATAAATCCCATGCTTCATTGCTGTGAATACAGAACAGCACAAGCCAGAAAAGATGATTTTGAGGGAGGAGGGCTGCACTGAAAGCAGAGGCGATGCTGATTTGAGGCTACGCCAGCATTAACATGACAGTCTCACTGCACCTTGATAAATATCACCTAGTGTCAGTTGTGTATATAATACCACCGAGTCAAAGTCACTTTACTGTCGGACTGACAACCATGCCTTTAAGAAAAAGCAAAGCAAAGCATATGACATAAAATCGACATTGCCTAGGGTCCTACTCAGCACAACCGAAAAGGGACAACAACCCGGTGACTTACTGGGAATGATCGACTTTTCCCTTAGAGGATGCAATGAATAATTCTCTTTTACCAGGAGAGAAAAAACTCCCCCAGGGTATTGAACCAAATCGTCTTTTCTCTCTTCATTAGAAAAAAAAAAAAAGTCTACAAAGTCTTATCAGCATTCTGCATTCTCTGCCATTGGAGCTCAGATAATTGATTATATTTAGGAGGTTCACTATTGGATATGCTGTGCCTTAGTAGTGGAAAGAGATATAGCAGTAAATTAAGTTTACCTTCCCAGGGCACAGTCAGACAAAGATTCATTGACCTCAAAGGACACAGTGAAATTTGAATTACATTATAGGAAAAAAGTTTCATTCAGAAGTATTATCCAAATTGGCTACACTGCATATTTCCTTCTTTAAATGACAGAATCATTAAGTGAGTTTTCATGTCATCTATGATTACAAGCTATAGTTTATTGGCCCAATTGATACTGCTGTAGTGAAGCTACTGTTTTACAGTCGAAATAAAAGCTTGTACACTTGCTGCCCCTATATAATGTTTCCCCAATTTTACCCTAGAATTAAATTGTTCTTCCTTCTATCCAATGCACAGTTACAACAAGAAGCAATTAAAATTGTAAACCAGGCAGCAGAGCAGAGCTCTCTGAGTTGCAGCCATGTCAGATTGTGCAACCATATAAATTAGCAGGTGGGTTTCATTCAGCTCCAATTGTTCTGCCAAAACTGGTGGTAGATTTATCTTATTATTTATTTGTTTGGACTGAACTGTTTGCCTATCATCTTGTTTTCTCTCATACTCCAATCGCAAGTAAAGAATATAAAACTGTTGTTCTTGCCCAGACAGTGCCCTTTAGAAGAAGCAGAGTTTTTCCTAAGGTTATGGCTCACAAAATCATTAACCGACCTGCCTTTTGCCTCCTTGTGCTGGAGTACTCTCTGGAGTTGTTACTCTCTGAAGAGTGTCAAGCTTTGTGCACTGTATGTGAGAGATGTTGACAGAGAATTCTGCCAATTTTGACTTGAGCACCACAAACAACACAAAAATCCTTTGTGCTTCAAGTGAAACTCCAGATGGCAGAATGTAATTTCACTTTGGGCCAAAATAAAACTACATCTGGTTAAGTAGTGCAGCTAAAATCGTATTAACCTTCACGTTATTTTTGGGCAGCTATGATTCTATGCTTCATGAACATGGTTCCATGGTTTTTTTAACTGTGGACGTGACTATGGCAGTTGGCAAACATGTCAAATTCAAAGGTTTGATTTGAACACAACAATGGTTGTTGGCAACTTGAAAACCTTTCCAAGTATTTTTTATACTTTTCATTGTCTGGTTCATTAGTGAGAGGACATTAAAGTTATAATCCTTAAGATTTTTATGAAATAAAACACTGTTTTTGATAGCATTTTGTCAGCAATAGCCTTTAGAAGTATTTACATTCTGTAATTACCTATCTATACATTATTTTAAATTGTTAATGGCAGGATCCATCATTCCCACGCACAAGGTATTCCTTGTAAATTATGCTCCGTGTTCGTTTTTCAAAAATGCATCTACAAAACAAGACGTCATTATTTTTGGCTTTTTTTTTCGTCAGTGTATCATATTTATTTTTGGAAGGGAATGGAACTAGAGGGAACAGCCACAGTGAGCTGTTTTATGAAGAGCTGCAGGCAACAGGCTGCACACCTCCAACTTCTCAGTAAGGTAACCAACGCCTATTACCTGTACCACACTCTGCTGGTGTATGGAAAACTGCACGCCCCGTGCGAAGAATGAAATCAAATCGCGGTTGCAATTATTACTGAGTGACTTCTTTATTGAACTGGCATTATTTTGTTTGGTTGCACTGTAAACAGGCACACTAGTAGCTCTAATGTTTTATGTCTGACAAAGTAGCTGCTCAATGAGTGTTTGCTGTTGTATTAAACCTCCTTTGCTGTTACCACCTTTAACTACAGGTGTTGCCAAATCAACCAGAACTGAAATCTTTACAATTACCAAGTCAACCATCTGCTTCTCTTACTGTTCTATTCCACTACGCATAAAACAACCTGAAAACATAAACACTGCACAATAAAATGTACATTCACACAAACAAAGAAATTGCCCACTTTATTACAACTGAAGATGGGCAAACAATTTCAGGGCACAAAAATTACTTTCTCCTATATATTGAGAAAATGTAGGTCTATTTTATGGCTTCTTCAGTACTTTGAGACTTTTCCAAGTTGGTTTATAACAAAAATCATGAGTACAAACATTATAACAGCAGCTCCTTTTCTTTACAGTTGATTCGTCCTCTGTCCATGAATGTTTCTTTTATCACAGTCCACAGAGGGATCTTGGGAGATGAAGTGGCTATTAAGGAAATAAATAAAAGCCTGTACAGACACTTAACTTGATCAAGACCAAGCATTAAATAATTACTGTAATTCACTTAGGTTTCTTTTAAGCTGTGTAACGATTTTCCCTGTTTCCCTCCTGCATAAAATTGATCTGATGAAGAGGACTAAACACACGACCCCTAGATTAATTGGGATTCTCTCCGCCCCAAAGAAGTGCATCTATCTGTATAGGAATTGTAGAAAAGCTTTTAAAGAAGAGAAGATAGTACAAAGCAAATAAAAAAAGAAGATTCTGAAAAGGTTTCTACAAGCTTTGCCAGCCACCATCGCAGCAGAAATGTTGTAACTGAAAGAAAGGTGATGGGTACATCGAGAGAACCAAAGCCACCAAGTGAATTGGAATATCACCTTGTCCTTCTCTTCAAAGAAGAGAAAGAAAGAGAAAAAGGAAAGTGCATGTTCGTGCGCACACATTTGTCGCCCAAGTCTGTGTGTGACTGCATCAATGTTGAGGTCAGTGAGCTGTAAAAAGAGACCACATGTGGGGAAGGGATGAAAGAAATAAAGAAAAGCAAGATACTAGAAGTAGCAAAACCTAAGGTGGACATCACACGACATGACACAGAGTTAATCTCGACAGCTAGGGCCAAGCAAGTTTAGGGGCCAAATCCTCTCTGAATCAGATCACATTATCTTTCTAACGTGGCTGACGATCACCATCCATCTTCCAGAGCTGGTGTCCAGAGGCAGAGGCAAAGCCATGAAGTGCACAGTAATCACAGTGGTACTCTGTACCGTTCTACCCATCTCTTACTCCTGGTCGTGGATCAAAGAACCTGTGCTCCCTTTGAAGTGGAAGGGCCGTCCGCTCAGGGAAGAAGGTATGCTTCTTTCCATTGGCTAATGAATAAAATTCTTCTACTAATTATCTCTCTGTACGAAGGGAAATTGCAAAACCTCACTGGTGCTCTGCCTTTCTTTTACCATCAATGAGAGCATACAGATTATGCAGGTGTTTGACTTCAGTCCATAAAAGCCACAACACACTCCGCTCTATTAATGTGCAGAGGAGGAAGAAAACCCACAGATGACATTAACCCTAAACCAAGAGTGATATTCGTGACTAACGGAAAGACATCACTGACATGTAATCATCATTAAACCAGAAATGATACATTTGCATAACTTAAAATAATACAATAATTAAAAGCAAATTTCCATGCAGTGCAGTCTTTCATTAAAGATAACTTCACATAATGATAGAACTGGCTTTTGTGGGGGCTGATGCTACACATACTAATAGAGCAATTAGAGAGATAATTTCCAGATGAGCTTGACTAATACAGTAAATATACTGTTATTAAAGGTAATTAGAATTTGGAAAGTGCAGGACTGTTGATCATCCTTCTCCCACGGGGTGAAATAGGTCTTTCTTTGAGATGACTTACTATGTATTCATACAACCAACCAGACATCCAACAGCAGGATGCAAATGACAGATAATTCCTCCCGCCAAGTGTGAAATGGATGAGAAGGTAAATAAGTAACTAAGTAAAGTTTATTTAGTATAGCACCTTTCAAAGAGCAAGGTCACAGAGTTCACAAGAGTAAAATTATTAAAAATAAGACCATAATTAACCAAGATTGAGAGGAGCAAAGACTTCTTCTCCAAGCAGTAAACATGAAGGTCTTCTAGCTGACCTCTTAACTTTAGCACTTGCCTTCAGATAAGAGGTGCCCCTGTGAAGGAGTATCTCATGGCGTCCAATGTATTAAACCCAACAAAATTTCTTGTTAAGATAAATCCTTTTGTTGCAAATCTTATCTTTGTATGTCTAATGTACAATTGGCAGGGTGACCTCATAGTCTCAAGCACTGAAAGTATAGTGTTGTTCCTTTTGTTTATGTAGTGTAAAAGTGAACCCAACATATAGAGGTTTTATATCTAATTAGGTCATATTGGTTTTGATCAAAAATCTGAACATAGGTGATACCTGTCAACCAAAATGTATCAAATGACTCAGTACAAAACAGTCTCATAGTCCTCATGGACTATGTAGTGAGTTGCATAAGATATATACCTGATATCAAACTATGTCAACACATAATTATGTGGATGGGTGTGATGTGAGTCATCCTGCTAGACCTGGTCAACAGCCTTGCAACAGCATTTTGGACCATTTGTAGATGGTCCAGGGACGACTTGCTGAGGAAGGTTTTTTTAAAAAAAAAAAAAAGGGACTTGCAGTAGTCTAGCCGGGATGATATAAAACCGTGGATGATAATCTCTAGCTCAAATTGTGATACAACAGTCCTGAGTTTAGCAATGTTTTCTAAATGGAAAAAACATGTACGTGTCAATGATTTGATATGTTAATACAACACAGATATTTCTGAGATTAGACTGTAAAGCTGAAGAAAGGGACCCAATACACTGAGCAACCATGTTAGCCATCCAGTCCTTAATGGCAGTCAGACAAATGTGCAGAACAGTCAGTTTGTCAGTCTCCTCAGGCTTAAAAGAGACATCCAGCTGGATATCATCAGCGTAACAATGATAAGAGATATCTTTAAATTTGCAAATTATATGATCTAAGGGAAGCATATACAAAGAAAATAATATAGGGCCCAAGATCCTGAATCCTGAGGCACACCACAGGAAAGAGCAGCAGTTTCAGACCTGTAGGGACCAAGGGACACAGAAAAACTCCTATCCGAGAGACAGGAGGGGAACCAGTCTAGGGCGCTCCCAGAGACACCCACCAACAGCCTAAGCCTTTGAATCAGGATGATGTGATCTACAGTATCAAAAGCTGCACTAAGATCCAGCTGCACCAAAACAGAGCATTCACCCGTATCAGAAGACATCATTATGTCATTGGAGAACCTGAGAAGAGCTGTTTCAGTGGAATGCTCCTGACGAAAACCAGATTGGAGTGTTTGGCAACAACTTTCCCAGAAGAGGCTGAACAACTGCATGTTTAAAATAAGATGGGACAAAACCAGATTTCGGGGAGCTATTTATAATAGAGATCAGGCATGGACCAATAGACCCAAGTACGTTTTTGAGCATGGAAGTTGTAAAATGTCTACAGGGCTTGAGGAAGGTTTCATACTGCCCACCATATCAATGAGGTCTTACAGCGAAATAGGAGTGAAGCAGTCCAAAATTGATGGCCAAGTTAGATAAGCAGAAAAGGGAGTAGACAAGGGGATGACTAGCCCTGACATCTTTAATCGTATCCACAAAGAAAGAGAGAAAGTTACTGCAATACTGATTTGAAAAGACAGGCACATCAGGAGGTGCAGGACTGACAATGTTGTCGATAGTGTCAAACAGGACTTTAGGGTTGCATTTGATGGAGGAAATTAGGTTAGCAAAGTAAGAAGCAATCGCATCCTTAACCATGTTGTTAAACTCAGTTAAAAAGGTCTTTAAATTAAAGATGATGAGCATGGAGCTTGATAGATTTCCACTTTCGCTAGTGTTCAACAGGGGGATGAATTGACGGAGGGAACAAGTCTCATTTTACTAGGAGCCTCTTTATCCAAAACAGCAGAGCAATGTGTGTTAAAGTAGTGGACCAGAGAGTCGGCGTGGAAAGACAACACTGCGCTTGGGTCAAAAGCTGGGGAAAACTTCTCAGCTGAGAGGCGATTTATAATGCAAGAGCAACATACATGTTTACTAGGCAGAGAGTCTAAATTAAAAGACCGTTTGAACAAAACACATTCATGGTCAGTAACATGCAGCTCCTAAGAGCAAATAGAGTCAATATTTAAACCAAGCGTAAAAACAAGGTCCAAGGTATGACCCCTAATGTGTGTGGAACCAGACACGTGTTGAATGAAATTAAAGGATTCAGTGACACTAAGAAAATCAGCAGCAAAGCTGCAAGAAATGTCATTGAAGTGAATATTAAAATCACCAACCATAATAACTCTGTCCAACCTAATGATAGAGGATAAATTTTTTTACTAAATTCAGACATAAAAGAACTATTAGAACCAGGGGGTCGATAAATTAAAATGCAATAAAACTGATTTTAACGACCAACTTTGGTCATCTGTAGTTCAAACGAGGAGAAAGCACCAGTGCTCACTGTCCGACATGGAAAGCAGTTACTGAAAACCACAGCGAGTCCTCCACCCCGGCCCGAGGTCCTGGGAGTGCTGATAAAAGTAAAATCCGGTGGGCACAGCTCGATTAGGGGACCGTTTTCCATGCTCCTCTGCCAAGTCTCTGTCAGAAACAGGAAATCCAAGCCTTTAGGAGGTGAATAAATCGAATCAAAGTGCTAAATCGGATAAAGGTACTAAAGTCAAACAAGCTTTTCTGACTACCATGAATATGTCAAAGTTAATGCTTAGAGAATGCTTGTATCTAGAGTTTTGCTCCAATTGCACCTGTTTTTAAATTGATTTTCAATGACTGGCTACCTAAAATACCTTAACTCATAGCAATAATATGAACAGCAACACCAAAACAGAATACATTATATAAGTTGTCTTCCCAAAACCTTTTTAGCTGCATACAATAGATTTAATAGGAGCGCCATCCTAGATCCCTCACATTTCCTGAACTTTTTACCCATTATGTACGTTACATTGAAATCATCCATCTTCCCTTCAGTACTTCTGCTTACTAAGCATATTTACAATCTATGTAGGGGAAATGGGAAAATGGGAAACACCAATTTCATTGCACTAACCTCTTAACATTATTTGTATCTTTGCACACTATGTATATTTAACAGAACCTTATTTCTCCTGTATATTCAGTTGTGACTATTTGTTTTTGTGTATTTGTATTTACTACTCTTTTCACCACCTGGCTTATATTTGCCAGGTATCTTAGAAAGAAAACTCCAAATGAATGCTAATCAGTGTTTCCCCACACACACACTTTACTTGGTAGGGCATCTCAGGTATATTAACAGCCGACAAAGTATAGCTGGCGACCCATTTCAGCATTTTTATTTACATTTTTTTAATCCATCTGGGAGAATGACGCCATCCGCGATCGATTAACTAGTGGACAATCTCCCCTCGCTCTACCCTTCCTGTGCGGTCTACTGACAATCGCACATGCTCTGCAGAGAAACACAGAGAGAGTCTCCTGTTTAATGTAGGCCTACTTATGGCGTTGTTTTGTAAAAGCTAAGTGCACCTGTGTGGCTGTGTGTGTTGTTTGCTACCACAGAAAAGAAATAATTTTGATTTTTAATTTCTGATAGTGATCAGTCCGAATAGTGTTATCCATAAACCTTGGAGGTTGCAGTGAGAACACATGGTTAGTCCTAAATTGACTTAAGGCCAAATTTCCATAACTTAAAATATTACAAATCAATATATCAAATTTTCTTCTTCTCCTCTCCTTCACAATGTTTTCCCAGGCTTAGTCAGAACGCCATCAATCTACAGTATGTGGGATGCTGGCCTACATCCCCTTAATGTCCATAGGCCATGTGCTTGTGAGGATAAAGTTTGACCTCTACTCTATGTGAGTGTTTGGCTGACTTATTTGATTCATGACCAAACTGCACAGACCACAGGTGAGAGAAACTGCTGCCAGATACCCCTGAACAGTCTGTCATTCCTGAAATATAGCATCCCCTTTTCTCTTCTTCATACTTGCTGCTCTTTCCACCTTTCCATCCCAGGTTTGGCGTCAAAATTCAGATCTATGTTTTATGAGGGATGACCCGTTCTGTGGGGGTCTAGACATGGTGAGTGTGGTCTGGAATGGGATGATAAACAATAAGAATAAAGTTATAGATGTATGTTATAGATATCATTCTGTGCTGACACAAGACAGTTCTGTGCAAAAACAGAACACCTTGCAAAGGTACATATTTTCATATTTACATATTTACATATCTTGACTCTTGCTCTGTCACTTTGTTTTGATTTCTCTTTGAAATGTAAAAAAATATATATAACATGTTCTTTTTTACATGAGCTGTAGTACTGTGCAAGGCAGAAAAAAATACAGTACATGTATAAATAAAGTACATGAATGTTTTGTCAATCATAATAGAGGTGGTTCTCATGTTTTAGTATCTTACATTTTCTGTAATATGCCCTTCAAACATCTTCAAAACAAGATCATGAAACCAATGATTAATGCATTAAAATCAGTTAATATTAAGAGTAGGTATGGTCTATGCTGCAAGAACATTTATCCTTTTGGTTCAGATCAGCTCTGGTAGGCTGATGTGAAGGGATCTATATCAGCTGCCCATGTGGTTGTGTTAGACCTGGGATTGTGTTGTACTTATCCTCATTTGATAGGATTAGCTTCAGCACCAGAAGTTGCACAGCAAATTTTGTTACACCACATATGGCCCAGAACTGCATTCCATCCAGCTGAATTTCTACTGGTGATATGTAATTAGGCTTTGCAATTTTAAGAAAAACTAAGATAAGGGGTCAAAGATGGAGTGTAAGAGGATTAGAAAGGTGCAGAAAATGGCTCTCATTTACAGCCCTCTCTTTCAGCTACTGAAGCATAGTAGAATCAAGACCGAGAAAATATGCCACCATACACATAATGTGACACACATTTTTAGGATAAGTAGGTTTAGAAGAAAGCTAGCTATCCCCCAGTTGTGCTTTCCAAAATAAACAGACTGAGCCTGCACAGATGGACAGAGAGTGTCATTCTGAATTAGCCTGTAGACTGCTGACTGACAGCAGGGTTCAGCATGCACCTGCATCAACTCAATTGGCGTTCTGTGGCAGGTGGACAGAAAGGTGGTTAAGAAGACAGGTTCAATCTCATCCAGTGCAAATCAAGTCAGACATTTCAATGGGGATTGGTCTTTTCATTTGCCACCAATTCCAATCTTCTACTTTCATCATACAGTAACAAAACCATCATCTGCAGTAACTAGAAATGGGAAAATGGTGATGGTCATTTGTAAGATATATGGCTACTGAATAATACTGTCAGAAACCACATCCACTGTGTGAATGAACAGAGAGCTACTGGGTCTTTATCGTTGTTCCAGTCATGTAGGAAGGATTCACCCTTGATACGTCAGTGGATTTTACTGGCAGCAAAAGAATTTCTTTAACGATTTCCTTCCATTTGCAGTTGAAACCAGGGACACGTTTTATTGTGAGACCCAGATTGCATAACATCTGTGTTCTTGGCCTTGTGTTGTCTGAAAGTTGTTACTTTTGTCTCGGGGATAGAGTGGGTGATGAGGCAAAAAGAGGCACAGTCTGCAACTCTCCCTTTGGGCTACGATTTCTCCAAGGTTGCTTCCTTGCAAATAGGGCCGTGGTTGCCATGGATGAGTAGGCTGATAAAATAAAATAAAAAATGGTTTGAGTTACCATTTAGGTCCCAGCCCATTAATATCATCCTGATGGGCCAAAAAAGACAAGACAGTTCAAAAAAGAATAAAGGTCCAAGGCACTCTTCTGGCAAAAAGTTAAAAAGCCTTTATTCAGATGGCTGTCAGGGTGAAATTCTAAAAACACAGACAATGTTTGTACATGTTAAAATAGAATAGCGGCACAATCCTTCTTCAGGGTGTAGCCCTCAGCACAGTGTTTCCCCTTTAGTAGATACAAGATGATTGCAAACACCTGATTGTTGTAATCGTTAAAGCCACGTCAGCTTCAAGTGATAATGTAATTTATCTTATCTTAAGCAATAAAAGTGCTGAATATGCTTTCCATGTTTTGCATTTAGGGTTGAGAAGTTTATTACCTAACACTGAGATGCCGCATTTACTTTAAGAGCTTAACAACATTATTGCTTTTTTGTTTGTTTTGGTGTTTTGTTGTTTTGTTTCCTACAGGCCATCCTCAATAATATATATATATATATATACATATATATATTTTGTGGCATCAATATAAATTCTTACTGTATGTTCTACAAGGAAATTTTACATATTTCAATATATGTAATTAAATCAGTCGACTTCCTTCCATGTAGTCTAAAAAGTAAACATGTTATTAGCAATAGTGCATTAACACTTGACTGATAAATGCTTAAGACTCAAATTGGTTTGACATGCTCTGGCAGAAATGATAATATCAAAGGTGTCACAAAAGAAATCAATATCTGCTGCACATTTTCACATCATAAAACCATACAAAAAAGTGCAGCTTCTTTTTAACGGAAGACCAGATAGAGAACGATGTAGTCTCACTGTGGAACATGAGATGTCTTTTGGCATTTGACTGCTGAGTAATAAGGCTTAACGCCAACAGGCTTTATTAAGGCAGAACCTAGGCTGAGATTTCAGCTTTGGGCACATATACCATTGTGGCAGATTGCAATGAATCACCCCCTCAAATCCCTATCTCTCCCCCTCCAGTCTTGTTTTTCACAACAACACGGCTGCCAAGGCATCAACCCACTCGAGCTACTGCACCTTTCTTCTCTTCTGACATAAATTGGCAAAAAAAAAACAAACTACCTCATGGATGTTTTTTCTGTGCCCTCACACGCACACACAAAAACACCCTCCGCCCCAAATGCGAACTCTAATCCTATTTGACTGTGTCATTTTGGGGACCGGTGGCAGGGTAAGGGAAGCAGTAAGCTGCTCTTGTCTTAAGGGCAGCATGTGGAGAGTAAGACACATTAATCACAAGGGCACAAGGAAGGAGCGGGAGGGAAAGGATTGGAGTGTGAGGTGGGTGGTTGAAAGGTTGTACTGCCAGAAATTACCATCAGTTTGTCACTGCTGTTGTCTCACACGCTGGAGGCACCTGCAGACCAAGTTGGCACTGCATTACTATTTGTCCATACAACATCAGGTTTGGTAACTAATCACATTATGGATGCTCTGTTAAATAAATACATGCAAATGATAGTTGGTATGCAAACACTCCCACAAGATATATCCATGTAGATGCAAAGCAAATGTTTTCTGCCTGTTCATTGTCTAGTGGATTGAGAGTCATGACTTCAGATGCTTGCAAATATGAATTTTGTATTATATTTGTAATGCTGAGAAGATCCTAGGAGACCAAGGCAATATTACAGTACATTGAGCATGTTAGGAGCATTCCCTGCTGATTTGTGAAGAAGCAGTAAGGATTGTGATAAGCAAAAATGGGTTTGGAAAACAATTCAGTAACAATACACCAAGGGTTTAAAAGTTTAAGTAGTTAGATTAATGGACGGATGAACAAATTAACAGAACAGACAGACAGGCAGGCAGGCAGGCAGGCAGGCAGGCAGACAGACAGACAGACAGACAGACAGACAGACATTGCGCGTACCATCATCCACAAGGGAAGATGTCTTTTTCCCCCTAGACGAGACACATTTTAAGAGCAACATTTTCCTTGAGGAAACCTAGTTGACACAATGAAGTATCCATCTTTAGCCAGCAGTGATTTAATAGAAATAGGCTGATTCCCTTCAGAAGATTTGATAAATCTTGGAACCAAACTTCTGTTTTAAATCAGATTTAAATTGATTTGGTGATTTGGTGATCTGATGTTAATGCAATGACCGGTTTGTGCAGCCTGAGGAACCATGAAAATCATTCCAGAGGCACTGGAAAAATAATCCCTCTAACTCCATTGATCCCTGCGGGGTGAGTGTCTTTGAGTAAAATGACTCTTTGCTCTTCAGTCTGTACATCCCAGGCTGAAACAGGAAAAAGGGAAATAGACCTTGGATCCATTGAGATATGAAACCTCCTTGTGATAACCAGGAGGCTCCCTATTTTTAGATGACTCTATTTCCTTTGTCTCCTCAGCTTTGGGCAATATGTTTAAGTAGGTCCAACTTACGAAAAGTTCAGACTTACGATGGACAGTTTAAAAAAAAGGATCAAAATCAATGCAGCAGAACCAGAGATAACATCTTCTTTATTCCACGCATTGTTCTTCCTTGTCA
Organism: Siniperca chuatsi; assembly: GCF_020085105.1. Taxonomy (NCBI): domain Eukaryota; kingdom Metazoa; phylum Chordata; class Actinopteri; order Centrarchiformes; family Sinipercidae; genus Siniperca; species Siniperca chuatsi. Next base: position 16,682,576 of record NC_058060.1, read on the forward strand.
AAACATGCCTACATTACCCACAATGCAACTCGACCACAGACAGTTCAGCCAGGAATTCGGGTGTGTTATTTGGGTGTGTATTTCTGATTCTGAAATAAATAAATAAGAGTTCCCCCTCAGGGATCAATAAAGTATTTCTGATTTCTGATTCTGATTATGCTAGCAGTGGCTAATGTAGCCTTGAGCTGCTAGCCTCAAGCAGAGATGAGGAGTCGGCTATGGAGGACTGGTAAGCTCAAGGGAATTCATCAGATTCTGCGCAGTTCCTTCTCAAGCCACAAAAGGCTTAATACTACTTTTTCCCCCACATATGCAGTAGTATTCCCCAAGAATTATAAACAGACTTTGATGTGTAAAATGGGTGGAGATCCCCTTTAATGCAAAGTATTGTGAGTAAGTGACATGCAAAGCACACAAACAAATACACAGCAAGTATCAATTCATTAATGTCCATACTGAATGTCCATCCAGTGTGCATGAGCAAGTGATGTCCACAGAGCTGATTTGGGTTAAAAAAAAAACAAAAAAATAATAGACAAATACAAAAAAAAATTTTGCCTTTGCTTTTTTTGCAGATGGTCTGTAATATGCCCATGCCTCTAAAGTGCTACTGTTTAAACTGCGTTTAAACTTTAAACTTTAAACTGTATTTTGTTTATGCTGGGGATGATAAAAGGCTGCCAAGATCTTGTCCAAACCTTCCTGCTGTAACAAATCTGTGTTATTATTTCTCTCACATACTATATAAAACATTGTAAGAAACCATTTAATGGAAAAATGTGATACAGGTTATTTTTTTCTTAATGCAGAGCTATACAGTATATCTAAATAGCCTTAGTTATTTTAATATAATTCAACTTTGAGCTATGTGGGCACTGTGTAGCTGTATTAAATACGATTCTGGAGTTACATTGTAGGAGGAGTGCAACTGGTAGAAAAAGACTGGAAAATCTGTGTCGTTGTTCCAGTTATCTACAAGTGCTACAGCTTACAGTATGAAAAGACAGCTCTAGCACACAAACTCTGACAGTTTGGAGGTAATAGTGGGTTTAAAACCTGCTGATTGCCCCTTGGTGACATTTAAAATCACTCCCTTTTCATTTTAGCCTCAGGTGCTTCATAGATCAGATGGAAGTTGTTTACAGTTTTTCAAAGGTTTTTCAGAAACAAAAAAGATTGCTGAAGATGCCATTTTCTGTATGCTTTGTTCTTCTTTACGAAAGTCTGCTGGCTGATTTTATAACATTTGATAACTGGCTTGAGGAAATTATGGAATCTGAGGCTATTAAGTTTTCCATCAAGGAGTAAATACAATACCTCTCAAGAGTGTAATTTTTCATCTTCTGCTGATCCCTCCATAGGAAAGCAAACTAAAATACAAAATGTCATCTGTCCTTCAACACAGATTGCCGCAACCTGTTGTGTGACCAATACTAACAGTTCACTAATGGGCTCTCAATCACTCTCACCATGGTAACCTTGTTGCTCCTGCTGAGCATGATGCTGGTGGTGACGTGGTGCAGTTCAGGCTTGATGGACGTCCTACATAGCTTCTAACTATTCAAACATCAAACCAAGAGAGTAAGCTTTATGTCCTATTTCCATGATCAGGAGTAACATTTTTCTCAACCGATGGATGTTAACAGCTATAAACGGAAATGTCTTTGCATGATAATGTCACTGTGCTTGTTATGGAGTGGTAAATAAGGAAATGGTGTATGAATATTGGAGAGAGAGCAAAGGGTTGCAGTCACGGCCAATGCAGAATGAATAGAAACATGCCTTGATGCAAGATGAGGGAAACATGTGAGACGGTTCTTGGGGTATGAAACATTTAATTTCCAACATTTTGTCTGTCCTTCACATCAAACCACTCTCACCAAAACCATCTATTCCCTTTCAGTAGCAGCCTCACTCGAAACCCCCTGCCTTCCAGTAGCCATGCAAAGATGGGACCATCTGTAGCTTCAGTAACGATGATGACAGAGAGAACTAGCAAGGCTTTGAAAGCCATCTCTTTGACTTTGGTGGGCCAAGATTAGCACCTAGGATCCAGCTGCTGCTCCTGGAGCACTGCAGCAGCTTTGAAATCTCAAATGAGGAGCAACAAGGAGCGTTGCCTGTAATCCTCTTATCTGTAAGGCATCTGGTTTTCTGCATCTCTATCTCTGTGACCACACAATGATTTTATAGTAGCCAAAAAATAAATAAAAAATACACAGGGGCATCCATGACCATTGACTCATCCCCAGTGACTGGTCTAAAGTGGGTTTTTGCTCTCTGATCATTGTGACTCACCTGTGGACTGTGGCCAAATTGGGTAGATATCTATGATACAATAAAATAACTGTTAATAGAACAATTGTAATATATCAATGACAATGTTTTCACTGTGTATTGTTTCACTTTGATCTGAATACAGACATGCTACGTGTGTCGATGTGAATGCAGCTCTAAAGAGGAATGATATCAATTGTTCAAATATATAAATGACTTGACAGCTGTTTCTGAAAATCTGATCCCTTTATAAAAAGTTTCTTTTTTTCAGCTAATTATGAGAACAAATAAATCCATGATGTTTTTACATTTCAAAAGAAAAAAAATAATAATTCACTAGCGATAGGTATTTTGGTCACAACAAATCTTTCATGTTTTGAAAGACACGACAGATATTGTGTCTTCCCTGGATCTATTCACAGAAACAGAAAAAAAGACATGAATCATCAGTATAATTTTTTCTCGTTTTTTTTTTTAAATCTTCAATGCAAAGCAACTTAAAGAGAAGTCTTTTTGTCTTTGTCTTTTTGTTAGAATTCTTTGAAAATTATACTTTGAAAGCAAATGCTACAGGACGAGCAATTCAAGCAACCATTCTCTCAATCAGATGCATTCTACTTCTTGCATCGAAGTTACAACCTCACGGCATATAATACTGAATGAAGAAATTAACAGAATACATTAAATGTCTTACTACATTCATATAAACCTGTTATTCTTCAATTGCTTACTCTGAATGCTGCAATGACAGTGAATAAACCAAGTTAGTGTGCCATGAGGTGGTGTGATCTGAAAGGGAGAGATGTGGTAATGCCAAGGTTTAGTTTAGGTCATAGCAGGTGCAAAGCCATGCTTCTATTATGTGTATTATTAAAAAAACACCAATGATCAACATCATTATGTGTAACAAGAGATAATTACATTGAAGGCCTTGCAGTGCCTGGAGAAAAAATCAACCACACATAAAAGTATCTGCCACTACATGATAGGACTACCTCAAGGCCATACAGGTGCTGCTGAAAAACAGTAACATCCAGAAACAGACAGAGAAAATTGAGACATGAATATACTATAATTTGGCAGACGAAGCAGTGATACTCCACTAAAGCATTTGAGTATCAAACATTAACTCTGTAAATTTGAAAGGTGGTTGTAAAAAGTTTGTAGCTTGTCGTTTCGTGGAGAACAGAGACTGTGGTCAGCATATGGCTGAAAAAGTATCAAATGACAGAAGAAACTTCTCAAACCACTCCTACAGCATAATCCACTTCTCTGCTGTCCATTTATATGCTCAGTATGTACCAAATAGTCATATTGTCTCAAAAATATAGCTAAATATACTGCTTCCATCTCAATCCTATTTATTCTCACCATTCCTATTGGCTGACCACACGGACGTGTCCACACTTCAAACTGATTAGATTTGTCTTTCTTTAACATATTTCCTTTATTGTTGTATTAACTGCAAGGCCCAAAGTAGTGTTGCTTTTGTCTTTTGATCTCATTAAGAAAGGAGCATTTCCAGTATTTTTTATGATGTCTCCTAAACAGGAGAAATGGGACTAGAGGAACTAATAGAAAACTAAAGCTACTAGCACTAAATCATGTGCAACACTTTCCTTGGAAATGATGTACTGTATAAGAACAATTCACTGACAAAACTGTCACCATCTGAAACGCGAAAGGATATGAAATTTTGTCATAAGGCTCTGCTTCACTTTTTCCCCCATATCCTGGTCTGCCACAAACTGTGTCATTAGAACAAGATCGTGTGCTCTTCCCTTATCAAACACCTCTAAAGTAGCAAGTCGCAAGTAGTCTAAGAAATCCCTTCAAGGAGCGATCCAGATATTTACTTTTAACTGTGGTGCTGCTACTCACTAAAATCCTTGTCAGCTGCTCTACCTCTGTGATGCATGTTAAACACACAGAGTAATAGGCCGAGGGTTGTTGGTTATGATGGCTAATTATGTGCAGCATAGAATATGGATTACTGCTAACCGTGGATCATACAGCCCGTGAAAAAGAAAAGACAATGATTACACATTCTCTGCCAGTTACAGCTAAAATCCCTTTCTGCATTCAAACTGGTTTTCATCAGCGTTGCAGCACATTATATCACCATCAGCCTTTTTTCACAAATTTCTCTGCTCATATGTCTCAACAAATACAACTTGGGTGTGCAACGTTCCATTAGATGCACAACTTTGTAATTCTGTATTTTTGTACATGTAATGAATGTCAGAAAAGAAAAGCAAGTCAGGCAAAGACAAAGAGAGAGGGAGAAAGAGTGATTATGCTCATGCAGATGGGTATGGTTAATTTGACACAGTAATATGTGGCACAGGTGCTCTGCCTCACAGAATGAAGATAAACCTGGGGTTTTTGCCCAATGGCCATTATAATTACTGATTCTCTAATCCAATCTGTCATACCTATCATCCCCACAAGAAAATGTGATTGAAAATTTTAGCTGCCTTCATTTGTTACAATTATATATGTTTCTATTTTCTTTCCACTTTGTTGAATTTTTTTTTTCAAAATATAGTTTTACATGTGATATGGAAATAAGAAAGCTTAAAGGAGACACACCTGTGGGGATCAAGCTGTTACCACACTTAATTAGCACATCTTGTCAGAACTCAGGTGTACGTATGAGAAATTCTATTTGGAGTGATGCATTAGAGCAATTACTCAAGAAGACTGCCAGTCAAGCCAAGGCAGAGAAGAACACCTCTCTCCGTAAATAAATAAGTCACATTTAGCAGGTCCAAATTCCAGCACTGTGAGTATGTACCAGTGTTGAGTCCTTGATGCATTAGAGCTATCGATGTTCTGTGCAGAATGATTAAGGTTTACTTTCAGTCCTAAGTGAAGAACATCAAAGTATAATAGGAAAGTGACTTTTTAATTTACTGTTCTCACCACACTTCAACCAATCCGGGTTTTTGCAGAGAAAGTGTTGAATTAAAAATGAAGATATTTTATATATATAGTATATTCACTTTCTGTATCATTAAATTTAAATGTTAAAAATGTTAAAAATTACATGTGACAGTTTCATTTTTTCTTTTGAGGGGTGAAAAAGCCTCTGATATAACGATTAGATCGTGAGTAATGAATAATTGTGGGTTTGGATGAGATTGAGATGAATTTCAATCATACTCTCAGTGGACCACATAATTTGCTGATATCTCACACTGATTAAAAGGCCAACCTATATCGCCCTAAACTCAAATTTTTAAGCTCTGGTTTCTGAGCTGAGTACCAATACTGGCTATGATGTCTGAAAATATTCTAATCTTGATGGCTTGTATGTGTTAAATAGGATAGGTCTGGTGTATTCTTTATTTATCTTATGGTCAACAAATCCCATGAATAGTCAAAAACCAACAATTGATCCTACTAACAAGTATTGCCTGTATAGCCAAAGTTTAATATATCTTATTCCTCTTTGCCATAGACCTCCATCGTTGTCCAAAAACTATTAACACATCAGTGAGCCACACCATTGCACAGAATGTTCATTACGATGAAGATCGGCACTGTAGTTTATTTTGAGTCAAGCGTACATACATTGTCCTGCTGCCGTAAATACTAACTAGCGCACCAAACCTGCTGCTGAAAATAGTTCCCAACAAATAAACTATTTACTGCTGTTTCAGTAATATTAGCTAAAAACTACTGTGCTAAGCTGATTTACGACATTATTTGGCCTTTTCTATCACCAGCCTTATCCTTTAAAGCGCCAATCTTAAACAAACCTAAAGGAAATATGTGAGAAACTAAATTGTCATAATATAAAAAAACACATGAAACTTTTATGTTGGAATCTGGCGCTTGATTACATTTTTTTCTCATATCAGTATTTAAAACAACACTAAGAGTCTACAGCCATGCTAGAGGTTGTGTGAGGCTATAATTAGGTACAGCAGTGCTTTGAACTAGTCAACATGTTCACCATTAGCATGTTAACATACTAATATTTGCAAATTAGCACTAAACACAAAGAACAGCTGAGGCTGATGGGAATGTCATTAGTTTTGCAAGTATTTGGTCATAAACCAAAGTATTGGACAAATTAAAATTTTAATCAGATGATGGCGCAAGAGGAAAAGTCAGAGGATCACCACAATTACAATCACAATTAATCCTGAGGAGGACATGACTGTGTGTACCAAATTTCATGACAATTCATCCAATAGTTTGAGAGATTTCACTCTAAACCATAAACATGAACCTCATGGAGGCATTACAGAAGAAGTCAGGGGATCACCAAAGTCATTAAGATTCATCATCTGGGAACCATGGATGTCTGCACAAAATTCTGTGCCAATTCATCATGTAGGAGTAGAGATATTTCAATGGATAAGTGAAAAATTGACCTGTTGATGGTGCTAGAGGAAAAGTTAGGGGCAAATCATTGGGAATTGTCCTCTAGGAACAATGAACGTCTGTACAAAATGTTATGGCAATACTTAAAACAGTTGTTGAGATATTTCAGTCTGTACCAAAGTGGTGGACCAACAGACCGAAAGACCAACATTTCCATCCCTAGGGCCATGCTGCTAATAACGCTAAAAACACTCCAAAGCAGATTCTGTGTATTCTGAGTATTGTCCAGTGTATTTCCAGAGCCTCCAACTGCATGTGTGCATGACATCTTCTTTGTCCACCGTGTATACAAAGCTGTTAGCCAGTTGCTAATGGATGGATGCAGTTTTCTCAGTTAGTGCTTTTCAAATTGTTATGCAGGAACAGCAATTAGGCTCACACAAGTCTCAAGGTCAAATGTAATGGCTTCCTTTATAACAAGACATCAACAGGCTGTGCTCTGAAACACAATGTTTTTTCTAGTAATAAAAGCAATGGCATAAGACTGATAAGACTTTGGCTTACTGTAGCAGGGATTTGATGGCAATGAGTTGAATACTGCATGCTGTGTTTAGTTTGGCTCTCTACTTCTGACTCATAGTCCACAAAGTAAAGGATGATGCTGCATCATATTTATAAACTTGTTTTCATTGGAATATGCCAGTAATGACAGCTTGATCTAATCTTAAAAAGACAAACAGCATCGCAGCTCCCATATAGATGATTCATTATCACCATGCTTATTGTTTTTCACTGCATTTATTCACTCTTTGCCCTAAACCAGCATGTCACCTTGGACCAAATCTCACATTAATTCACAACGATAAACATAAAATAGACATGCCTACTTGGCCCAAAACCAAAATGAAAAAATTATAGCCACCCTTTTCATTTTTTTCCCCCCACTTGAAAATTCATCAGCAAAGGGAGCAGGAATGGGACCTGTCAGAATATCCATCATCGTTGTCAGAAAAATCACATCTGTATTCATCAATAGACACGGGGCAAAATGTGAACCTGCTTATCATCCCTCATGGGCCGCTTAGAAGGGTCACTCTTGAAAAGTCAAAGACAGATTCTGAATGCTGAGAAAGACACTCTATTGTGCTAAATTCACTGGTATATATATACACATGTATACTATGTATGTTAAACACTTATACTATGGTTCCACTGTTATAATTTATCCTCTATTGGAAGTAATCTGGTCCAACAATCGCTGTCTAAAGCCACTGGAAATGGTATTTATTCCAGATCAAACTTATCCAATCAGCTCTAGCCTTTCTGATTAAGGTCAGGCCTTTTGAAGTTCATACAACTAAACTTTGTTTTTTACAAATGTCTGCCCTTCATTTTGATCTCGTGGGTCATTTTAGAAGATCATCTCAAAGCCCAGAGGGTTATCTTTGTACTTCACAGCCATTTGTGTCCAAAAGCACGACACAGACTGAGATTGCTAGTCTGATTAAAGCTCAAGTGAACAACCACACTGCTAATTCAAGAACAAATCAGTGATTTGCTTCTGGAAAAAAAAAAAGATAGTGGATGAAGAAATGTTGAGTAAGATATTTCTTGAATAATTTCCTTTGCTCTCAAAGTGCCCCGGGGAAGAAAGGGGGACAAACAAATTAGAAGTAACCTCACTGGGAGGGGTCAGGCATCTGCTACAATGTTCCCCACATCAGTTTAAGAGAAGAGGCCACTTAGCATTCTGTGGCGTATGTCTCCCCTGAGCAAAACATAAAGTCAAATAGCCACAGAATGAATTTCCTACCCTGACCTCTACTAAGATGAAACCTACTTACCACACACAATTACTGTCTTATTGACTTGCAAAACAATGTTCATGCAACATCTATCCAGAGCTGAGCAAGGGAGAATATGGAATTAGGTGTAGAGGGCACCAATTTGTTCTTTTGTTGTTTTTTGTTGTTGTTTTTAAAACTTCTTTTTAACTTTGCAAGTAAAAAAAGGCACCTAATGTGAGTTACATTCTTTATCTGGGTCAAGTTTCTGGTGGAAATAGTGTTTTCTTCCAGAAACAACTTCAGCACAGATATTATAGATAACAAATTACATTTTTCAGTAAAGCATGAACAAAAAAAAAGAAAAAGAACACAAGTATATATAGTTAACTGCCTCCCTTGCTTGGTGTGTTAACTCCCTCCTTGAAGTGCTGCTCAGCTTTTGTTTTCTTCAATCTTTTATTATAGGCTAATGTCGGAGCCCCATACTTTTGTTTTTGCATCCTTTATCCTATTTAGTTGAAAAAATCAGCTGCTACATGCTGCTATGTGTGCATACCCAAAAACTGTTATTGTTTTGTGGTGTGTTCATGCGTTGTGGAAACATCCAGCTTGATGTTGCATCTTCATCAAAGAAGTTACCCCAAGTGACATCTAGGTTTGCTTAATGCTGTTTTTCAGCATTTCAGACAACACAGCATGTGAATGCAATGTCAGGCCAGCCTAACCCTACCAGACAAGAATGTCAATATTGGATGATTCTGCAAAACCTTGGATAACGTTCATTGACAATGTTTTTACGTCAAATACCTACATTTTTTAAATTCTCGCTTTACTACAATACCTGCAAATGCAACTATTGCATGGGAAAGGTTAGGGAAAGTGAGTATGGCAAGTAAACCATGGTATGGTTAGGGTTAGGCAACTAAAACACCTGGATAAGGATAGGTAAAGACTGTGCTCATGATTAATTAAAAGGTGAACTTTAATTGCAGGTCTGTAAGAGAACGCAAACTCTGGTCTCGTGCTTGCTAGTCAGACGCATCCACCAACTTTTTTCTACCCTGTTACATAAAGGGCACACTACTTCCTGCATTGGCACCGAACATTGGAATTTCACATAAACCATGAAATCATCCAATATGGACTTGGGGTATGTCCTGGGGAAACAGAGCTGGTATATGAATACACAACGTGTAACCACACAGACAAAGAACAGCCTGACGTTTGTACTACGAGTGCCTTCATTATAGCACTGGCACTTAGCTCCATTAAATAAAGCCAGATCTCAGTATGACAAACTTGACTCAAACCTATTTTAACAATAACTTTTTAATACACAAAATAAAAAATCTGACAAATTAAGAATCTGACAAAGAAGACAAACTAAAACTTTCATTCCTGTATACTTATACAGTTTCTCTCTTTATAATAACTGGATCCACTAAGAAGGCAGGGCCATTTAAGCACAGAGAGTTATCCTCCTTTTGTGTGCTGCCACATCCACAAAGATGCTAAGTGTAGATTAGAGTGGACAGTTTGATTAGGTAAGGATTTTTCTGTCAGGGGGAAGGAAAGGTAAGGGTCTGTGCCTACGCTGGCACATCCCTCCGTTCTCTTATCCCCACACTGATTAATGGCAGAGTCCCACAGTTCTCTGAAAGATCGCTGAAGCCCAGGGAACCCTCCAGAGATGAGGCTCCCTGCCAATTACCTTCCTCAATAATGTCCGCTCAATGCCTGAATGACAGGGGCCCGCCCTCGAGGATCTGAGTGGGCTGCTATTAAAGCCGAAAGTCACAGGCTTCATATGAGTTGTGTGGCTGCATATGGAACCATCTGTGAGGGGGGGTTTACTATTCCAATGCTTTTGCTATATGGCTCTGCCTCTGTTCTGTAATTATGTATAACTGTGTGAGTGTGATAAGGGCACTGCTGTGATCCAACCCTGGAAGAAAAAGGTATAAAAATGTAAAAGAAAACATAAATTAAACATAAACTAAACTTAAATAGATAGAAAATCAAAAGGGCTGCATGATTACGTGTTGGTCATTAATAGAATTAATTTTTTAAAGAATTACTTTGAGAGAGCAGTGACAACGTTCTGTATATATGAAAATACCTTAGTATGAGTGATACCACAATGAGTGAGTGTGCGTATATACTGTATATATAGCCTGTTTATGGTACTGTCCTAGCCAATATTGGTTCCAGCGAATCATCATACAAATGCTGTGTGTTCTGAAAATGGTACACAGCCCAACATGTACAAAAAAAAAAGATGAGAGATGATATGCGCACAAGTGATGGGAGAAAATTTTTTGATTACACATCTGGGGAAAAAGATATGAGCCTTCAAGGGCATGGCACAAGGACTTCAAACTGTGCCACCTTTGGAGAACTTTCCTCTGAGATAGTGTAGATAAGCAGGGCTGAAAGGAGAGATTTGGAGCTTGCAGGAGAATCTGCTTCTCCCTGCTGATTTGGACATCCATTTTAATGGGACACTTAACACTTATTCAGAAGCTAGACCTGGAGTCTCACAGGGTTCCTCCTAGCACAGTCACACTACTCCCTGAGCAAGGAAATGGTAGTCATTGTGGGCATCAAAAATGCATTACCTGTGCTCCTCTGTCTGCTCAGCATTCTCACCAGTGGTCTGGTTTATTGTCAGCATAGTACCTTACTGACAGCAGAGCAGTTTGTAGGCTAAAGAGAAATAGGGTTGTAAAGAACTGAGCTACATCCTAGAGCAAATTGAAGAGAAAGTACATGCTTAAAAAGTGACTTGCTGTATGACAGTGCTCTAATTTTGCAGAGTTCAGTGTTGTGAATATGAGCAGTCCCATGCTAAAAGTAAAAGGACCTGGACTCTTAAGGAACTCAGGTTGTGTTAGTTTGTGAAATATACCTGTTTAGTCTTCATACTTGTCAAATACTGTATGTGGACATAAAAATTGAACAAAGATTTCAGGGGTTCACAAAGCTAATTTACAATTCAGTATCAGAACAGAAAGTTTTGTTTTTGATGTCTAAGGACTTGATGCTGAACTCCATTCTTCTTTTTCCAGCATACAGATCGATTCTGAACCAAAATCTCATTAATTGCTTCACTATGGAGCTACTTGCATCCTGCTTCCCTGAGTGTGGGACCATCCAATCCTAACTGGGCCAACAGACACTCTAAAAATCGATCCTAAAGACACCGAAAGCATAATGTCAGCCACTCTGTGATAAGAAACATCAGCAAAAAGGTCTAATTGAAAATTATAAAAACTTGCCTTCCTCTGCCCAAAGTTTTGGCTCTACCTGTATATTGCTTTAGCACTTCCTTGCTATCTCTAGGTTAACGGAGAGTAGCTGCCGGTCTAAATGCGCCTAGGTGTAAAATGGTGCTAAGCACATAACGCTATGAAAGCCAACAAGCCTCTGAAAACATTGGAAGAGGCAAACTTTTGAAAACATACCATACAAGATGTAAATAGCTCTATAAACAAACTTTGTATGATTGTAAAGGATAGCAAAACCAGTTTGAGATACAGTTTGCTTTTACTGCCAAAATACCTGTATGTATATATTTCACGTATATGTGTTTAATGTTGAGACATATCAAAACGACTGTCTTCTTTGTTTTGGTCCATTTTGCTGCTGAAAAAATGTCTAAAATGTTTGTTTCGTATAGTCATTTTTTCTTACATCCTCCAGCTACAAATTACTTTAGTTTGTCTTTCTTTGACAGGACTGAAATAGGCAATACATACCAAATTCTCAAGAGAAAACTCATTTCAAACCATTAAAGACACAAAAACACACAGCCAATTAGAATGAGTGAAGTACTGCAACAATGGGCCCCTGTCTAATTATTTTTCTCATTTCCCCTTCTTCTCCCCAACAAACACAGATACTTCAGAACCTTACACACTCATAACACTGCACATGGTGTGAACATCCACGTCATATGTCTTTTCCTAGACTCATATATGGGGCGGAGAAATTATGTCTTCCTCAACTCACACTGGCAGAAGGCAAAAAACTGATAAGAGCACAAACAATGAAGGGAAACACAACAAAAGGAAAACATATGGTTTGTCTAAAAAAGGAGGCAGTGCATCTGATCCGTCAAACAACAGTATTTCTGAGATATTTCCGGACATGAGCACTCTCTGGCCTCTGCCCTGCAACCATTTCCCCAAAGATCTGCTATTTTTTCTCCTGTATTAGTTATGACGTTGACATTCAGGTCTGTTCTTGTACCCTAACACCTAGAATATAGACTACAAGAGGCATTTCATTCTCAGCAACTGTTGCGTGTCTTTGCCTGGTATAAACAGACTATGTAGAAGGAGCGTAGTACATATTCATTAGCATACAGTACGAAGAACACTTTGTGGGCAGAATATTAATGTGTTTTTCAGAGTAATGTGACAAGCGTACATCGTGGCCTATGGGCTCAACTGATCAGGAAGAGAAGAATGTGAAGGGAGAAAGTATTTAATAGTGTTTTGGTTCCAACGGCTGGAAGGTGAAAAGAAAATTAGTATTATCTATAATGTGGTAACAAGAAAAAGTGGGTAGCTCAAATGGTGCACTGCAAGAGTCAAAGTGAAGGAATTGAAAAATAGAAAACATACTGGCTAAACTAGAAAAAATGTTTTGTGTATGATGGGCAACAATGTAATTGTCTCACATCCAACTATTTTAAATGCCAAATACTAATTCAACACATCAGCCTTTAAATGGTTCAAGCCCTACAGAAGTGGCAATTAGTTGGTGCATCTAACTGCTTGCATTGAATCACGGGCCATGTATAAATCATTGCTTGCTGACAATATGTCTCCTATATTTAACATCTCATCACAAATCCACAAAGGGAGCATTTCATGGTGCCAGCAGTGCCACAAGCAAGATGCACACTACAGAGGGTATCAATTGATATGTCTCTTTTCATCTTCCTTAAAATCTTATTTCCCATAGGCTCAAACAGAACTATGATTATAATAAATGGGAAAAGATGATCAGCTTCTTTGGTTGATTTTCCAGCCAATTGAACTGTCTGCTTCATCCCAACTCAGTCCATTGACCTTCTGTCTCCTGTCTACAGGAGAATAGCAAAGGTGGCGTCTGAACTCACCCACCTCTACAGCTGGCTGATCAAGGTAAGGAAGTCATCGATACCTTTGTCTTCACACTCAATCACACTGGTAAATTACAGTTAAGTGTGATGCATGTCACAAACCACATGGCCATGACAAAAGAGGGAGACGCACACAACCAAGCCAATTAACAAATTATTTATTAGAAAAGGAATAACATAAGAGGAGAACTTAAACTAACAGTGGCGGAGAGGGTTGTCACAAGCATAACAACGCTGTCCCTACAAATGCAAAAATGTTTCTGAATAATAGAATGAACACAGGTCAGACTACATCTGTCTGAAATATATAATACAAAACTATGGAACGCAATCATAATCATTACTCCAACTGATGCTGACATGTGTGCAGCTTTTTTGGATGTGTGAAGGCCCAGAAGAACATAATGTTGCAAGTTAATAGAAAAATGTAAAGCGGTAGGCCTGCTGTAATCCCTGCAGGTATAAACTCTGCCTTCTCTGCCTTCATTGATTTCACCCGTGTCATTCAGGACTACAAGCTATTCTGATAAGGGAGCACTTTTACAGCATGCTGGGCCGGGCCCTACAGTGTGACATTTTAGTGCAAAACCAGGGTGTGGTGATCAGGGCTCACATCCAGTCTCATAAAAGGATTTAGCGTTATATTAATGATTAAAGCTACACTGATCAATATTTTTATATCAACAGTGGATCAAATGACTGTGTAATGTGAAAGGGGTCACTCACAGTGACAACCTTACAGAGAGTTATCACCCAATTCTACAGTTTCTCTCAGCTCTACGGAGCCTTTTAGCCTACTTTCCATCACTATACGGTACCTGTCCAGCTCCAAACAGCAAACAAGGTTAGCGACCAGCTAGTGAACATTATGAATCATCTAGCAAGCTGAATAGCCAGATATTTTTTTCAGGAGTTGGTGGAGACAACACAGAGCTAAAGGAGAGTGAATATTTGACTTACATTTGTCGGTGGCCAGACACACAACACCAAATAAATGCTGCTTTGTGTCTCCTTGATGTGTAAATGGACAATTGTTTGCTAATAGCCATATCAACTTTACAAGGTGATACTATGTCAGTGTAGCATGTTGTGCTGCCCTCAAGTAGCCAAAAAATAAATTAATGCAGCTTTAACTACAACAAACCTTAACCACAGTGTTGGTACTATACTCTAGCTTTCAGGGGTTCTCTGTAATCAGCACCTGCTATATGGATTAAAAGTGACAAATATTACCGATATATGCCATAAAGGAAATAGGATTGAAAAACTGAGAGAGGAGGAAAAAAACTGTGCAACAAGACAGCCAGTATTGGAAGCAAAATGTGGTGATTTTAGAGACAATTAATGTTAAATTAGACATTGACTCTGTAGAAGCAATGGGGGATTAGCCATTCATTCAAAGGTTGGTTAAGTACAAGGTAACTGCCAACCACTGACCCCTAGAGTCACAGGTAGAGATCTGTGATAGGCTTAATAGAAAATGGTACTAATCGCATTAAAGTGACAAACATCATTGAGTGGTCTTAGTAATAGGGGCCAGTTGGTGTTAAATAGTTCACAGAGGTTAATAAGCTCTGCGTTTTCTATTGATTGGCAGTCTGGTGGGACTGGTAAACAAAACATTTCCCAAGAGGCCTTTTTCCCCAACAGTTATGCCTTCCAAAATAGTATATGTGGATATTGTGTTTTGCTCACTGTGGCAAAAAGAGGCATCAACCTGCTAAAGCAGTCAGTGATCCATTGCAGCCATACAGAGGTTACTAAAACACATCCTAGCTTAACTAATGTATTACAAGTAAATCACCACATTACAATTTCCTTTTTCTCATCTTTTCACCCCCACTAATGTTTATTTTTATCGCAGTGTCCACTTGGAAAAACTTGCCTGGTGAATGGTAATGAAATGTCTTACTTCACTTTGATATTGATACAATCCTTGCGCCCCTCCCTAGCAGTCTTTCCAGAGGTTAAAATTACCCTGAATCTTTGTGTTCAGTCCCTCTTCAGACCAAGATAAATATTGCTTCTTCTGGCTTCTGCTCTGCTCTTACTCTGTGGCCAAAAAGAAAAATGGTCTTCTTTCCCAAAGGGGCAGAGGCAATAGAGCTATGTGCAAGGCTATCAGAGCTGTGCAACTTACTGATGCTGTAGATATTAGATTGCACTTTCCCTCTAAAAGAATGCCATTTATCTCTTCAACCTGAGCCACCTGATTGGTGGAGATGGCTTTCTTTGTACAGATGTCAGGGGTGACATTTCGAGACACCCAGCTAAAATGGAATGTTTGGAGTCAGTCAGTGCAATAGCTCAAATGTTGACAGCAGGGGATATGCCAAGCCCTAAGAGAGCACATCCCTCAAGTGAAACATTTTTGGAGATTGGATCCACCATATGCCAGATGGAACAAGATTATGATACAATGTCTACGCTGACAGCAGCTGGCCTTGTGCTGGTTATCAGAGAATGCTAAATATGTTCACACATTGATATTTACCTGTCTGAGAAAGTGTCTGTGTATTCATATCAACATAAAGACTTCATTATCCCTTCTTTGGCTGCTAAGAAAATATATCATTCAGTGCTGATGTTCATAGAATCTGCTTTAAAGTGATAAAATACATGAATATCTAGAGGACAAGACATTGGTTTGATGTTTATACTCAAAACTTTTAGCAAATGAAAAGTGCTAGTGATATTAGCATCATATATTACATCTGAGTTATACAATATTTGAGTGTAGACTCCTTCCTTTAGAGACAAGTCAATACTTGAGTTTAGCGGTGAGATCCTAGCTTCAACTGACAGCCTCATATTTCCACTATTGTAATTAGCCCCTTGGAGACATAAACAACACGCTGTTGAAGAAGATATCATTACTTTCTCATGGTTCTGTCAGGAGTCACGTATATAGTCCCAGTTGGAATCACTAAACTAAGACCAACAACAACTATATACACTTTTAAATGTAAAACACACCATTAAAACATCTAAATGTTGCTTTGTTTTTTTGTCTTCTCTGGATCTACACAGAAAAAAGGCACACTTTGAACATGAATAAGCAGATGTAGTGTAGTATTGTGTTTTCAAAAAGGGAACCTAGATTCAACATAAAAACTATAAATACTCCATTTAATATTTCATAGGATTTGTCTTTCTCTGCCTTTCTGACAGCTCATGGCATGTAATTCTGCAGATTAAGTTGCTGGCGCCTTGGAACCACCTTGAATCAATAACATAAACTAGGCCAGAAACAGATATAGAGAACAATAAATTAACAACATAGTCAGAAATCACATCTACAGAATACAAATAGCACCATTACAATGGGCTTTTGTCGACTCTAAAACCATGAATATATTGTCTTGGGAAAGAGTAATCATTGTGTTAACAAATCCAGAAAAAAACATTGAAACAACTGCGTAGCATCGTAATATATTCAAGCAAAAATAGTGAACAGCATCTGGCAATGAGAAAATGTGTGACATGACAGAGTATCTGGAGGAAAAAAAGCTGTAAACATGCACAAGGACACGATGTCTTCACACCACGGTCGTCTTTGATTATAATTACAGATGCAACCAGGAGTCTTGTTTTGTTGAGAGTGATTGAAAAGCGGAGATGCAATGAGCTTGGCCTTCAAAGCAAGAAGCACACAGCTAATACACAGAACCTTTCAGCTCAGTCCGTATCATAATATTGTTTCCATATTTTTCATATTACTAGCGCACCTTTTGCATGTAACATCATGTAACATAAAATATACATATATACATATTGTAGTGTCCCGTTCCGGACGGCTGTGTTGAATAATCAGGAGGGATCGTTGTCTTGCAATACAGTGCATTTATTTGGCTAAACGTTTGGTTACTGTCGGCCGTAACCACGCTGTACATAAGCTCTTCACACAACCTCGCTCTATTCCCTCTTTTCCACCTTCAAACCAGAACAACAACAACATCCTGACATAACTCCCTTGACCCGCCCACTGCCTCTAACCAACCACAGGAACACTCAGCACCTTAACACTGGTGCTTTTATAAACAACGTTAATGAGAATAAACATCTCCCATTACTGACCATAACTGACAATAAACAATCATACCACATATTTGAACAGGGTTGCAGTATATATCTGATATTATATGCTTGAAACATTAAACATTATCTTAATACAAGAAATATAGGCTACCACTAATAGTGGTACATTTTGCATATTTATACTGAACCTGTGTAAACACACAGAAATATGTACACATTTACATTTACAAACATCCACTCTATTCTTTCTTATACTGACACAAGTTACTTGTTTTCTCTATATCAGATTGATTTCCTATTGTGTGTCCCTCCAGATGCATGGCTGCTGTCTGCTGTGTCAGCTGTTACAGTAAACCCTGACTTGTGCATTTGAGCTTGGCTGGCCACACATGAAAAAAAGATCTGAAATACAGCAAACTTTAAGGGCATAAACAAATCGATAGCAAGTGCGAGTTCTCAGTTTGTCCCATGTTGAAATACTGAATATATGATACATAGATATCTCTGATCGACAGCTTCTACCATCGTTTGCCTAAAATGTAAAAGTATGCTCTACTCACTGTCAGTGAATATTATTATGTTTGTATGGTGTCAGTTTGAATATCAAACTAAGATGCAAAAATCCTGAAACATTCATTGAATTTATACAGGGAGCTATAGAGAGTTAAAGACTACGTGCAGTCTTTTTTCTATATTGTTGTTGTTTTCTTTCCTAATCCTATTATATCATTTACTTAGTACCAAACTCCATGCCATTTCAGAGGTGATGACTAAATGAATGTACCATTAAGTGCCAAAAAACATTTTTGTCTGTAGTTTCTATTTAACAGCTATCTAACCCTGTAAACTTTAGTGTGTGAATGACAGTCGGTAGTTGAATCATCAAAAATACTTGCAAAGAATGCAAAGAATAAATATATTTAGATAAGCCGGTTGATAAAAATAAATTACCTGCCCTGTGTTGAGCAACAAACAATATATTAAAATACTCCCCTAGGACTATGTGTTTTGTTTATTTCAACTCTTGCAAATTGCAATTATCACAGCTGAAGGAACCAATAAATTCTGGACCCTTTGGAACAATGGTACAGACAATGAATTCAACTTTACCATTCCTTACGGGTGGTTAAGGATTAATGAGAAAGGAGAAAGTGATTGTTCATTGTGACGAAAGACTGCATAAAATATAGACGTAGCCTCTGTGACGTCACCCATCGTTTTCTGAAGAGCCCGTGTGAAGCTCAGTGTGGTGGCTCCAGGCCGATCCCATCTTGGCAGAGCCTGACTTCCGGTTAATCCAAACATGGGCAAAGACATGGACTGTGGGTGGAGCTGAGGCAGGCCGAATTAATTAATTATTGTGACGGCACCCACCTGTCACTCAAAGTGGCAACGTCCTTAATTATGCAAAACTTTAAGCCTTACTAATTTAAAACGACTGAGTTACATAAAAAATTGATCTCCCATACAGTTGTCATGAACGGGGAAATTAGCTATAGAGACGAAAATCTCTTTTTGTACCAGGCTGTAAATATGTTTATTTCTGCTGTAATGTTGGGCATTTTAACGTGGGGGCTTATGGAGAGAGGAACTGTAGTTTTTAGCACTTCAGTGCTGGCTTCATTGTTCAGCCCAGGAGGTTGCCGCTTAATTGTGACATGTTTGAGCTATGCTAGGAAACTTCCCATAGATTGGAATGTCAATTGTATATACTTTTTGTTTGTGATTATCTTTGAATCAACAAGTAATTTGTCACATGGTTACTATTACCTTTACCTGAGTAGTGTTTATGGATTTAATGGAGCAGAATTTTTTAGCATTCTGCTCATCAGTTTTAACAGTGAACTGTTTACTGTAGGCAAAATGAGACAAACAAAATATACTGTATTTTCTTCATAGATGAATAAGGACACCCTTTGTCGTTGCTGAAAAGCACTTGAAACCTGACCCAGTCGTTATCATTCAGTTGCAGAGTTGCAGCACCATCAGCTCCAGTCCAACCTGTGTCACCTATTGGCAGTTCTGGGTTCTGCAGTCTTTATTGTTAGTTTGAGATTTCACATTTTACACTTAAAATCAACTGCTAGCTTGAATAAAATAATTAAGAATAATAAAAAAAATCAATATGTCACATTAGCATGTAGACTGCATGAAGTGGTGAATCCAGTAAAATGTAGGACTTGTAAACTGTAAGCCTTGGTAGAAGCTTGTGTGTCAAATATTCAACAACAACAGAGAACACCTTCATAACATCACACAATGTTTGGTGTTCATCATTACAAAATGGTCTCTTGCACTCATCTATCATCATACATGTCACAAAATATAACTCCCCCCTTGCCAGTGATCCCTGAATCTAATCTGACAACTACATAAGCAGCTGCTTAAAACAGAGGCTCTTTTTTGTTAATGCAGTGCACTTATCTAACATATCCCGGGGCAATGTTGTCTGTGCGGACAATAAATCATGCTGTAAAATCATGTGTGCCGGCCTAGAAACAAATGTAAGCCTGTAAATGTTTCCATCAGAAAGCTTGCTTCAGCCTGCAGGTTATATTTTTCTTGGGGTTGTACTGAATTTACAGGAAAGGGCTTGCTGCTCAATAAGGCACATGACAAAGTAAGAAACAAAGGGATGATACCAAAACAATTCGGTGTATGGCAAAACAGCCCGGGACATTACCTATCAACCTGTTATGTGAGTCTGATTTATTTGTTGAAAAAGTACAGTATGTTCTCTCATATGCATTCATTCTACTCTCATACATTTCTTCCTCTCTCTCATGTACTTAAATTTTCTCTTTCTGCATTCTACTCTTCATATACAGTACATTTGCAGTATTTTCACTTTCCCATGCATACACCGAGTGACCAGAAAAAAAACAGGTTGGACATTGTAATGTGATCCTTTGTGAAACTTTATTATATATTTCCCTTACCACTATTCATTATGGAGCAAATTAACCAAAAGAAACCAGCTGCTCCTGTAAGTAAGGTGTGATACAGGCCAGTCTACTTTAAATAGTACATACAGATAGCTAATACAGGACTGGGAAATGTAAACAAATACCCCATTTGCAATAGATACTTCATGTGTCTTTTGATTATTTGGATAGCTAGAAGATATTGGGAAAAAACTAGTGTAAATATACAATCAAGAATGATTACAGATGTTTTACTACCTCACTGCTCATACCAGATGTTGAAAAGGTGTAAATGTATCCATCTCTCTAAGCCGCATACACATATTGGAACTACATCAATAAACGGTGTGTGGAAGATGCCACTCCCATCTCGATAACAGCTACACAACTCAATTTATCGAGAAATGCTGGGCTTCTTTAGTCATCTTTCTTTTTTCTTATATTCTTCTTTTCCTCCTTTTACTTCTGCTTTGTCTGCTTTAACAGGCATTTTGGTGTTTGTCATGCATTACATCCACCCTCTGGGTATGTCCAGATTTGCACCCAGCATGGTTTGCAACAACAAAAAAAATTTAATTGTATTTCTTATCTGGCTAGCTGCGTGTATAAGGCTAAGAGTAAATAAAATTGTATAAATTTCATCTATCCAGATATGACTGTGAAATGACAAGTATAAATGGGGCCAGAGAGACTAAACACACCTATTTAAAAGATTTTTAACTCTAAATGAATCCCAGGGATATCATCCACAGACACAGACCATGTTGCCTTTGACTTCCAAGTGAAATGTAAAGCAATGGCAGGAAATCTAGAGTTAATTTTGACAACTGTAATTTGAAGCACTTGGCTGTGATCGCCTGAAGATTGTCCACAATCTCCTTGTGCTACAGTGAGCTCCCTCCCACTCTTTATGACAAAACGAAGTGCTGCTCCTAGTTCACACTTCATTACCCACAGTAATGCCTCAGCACAATGATGTATGGAACTCTTCTCACTCCCAGACTTGCTTCTGGCAGGAATGGCTCAACAAACTTATAAAAGGGCTACAACAAAAGTGTTTCAAACAACATACTGCAAGTTTTATTTCCTCTTAAGAGTTGGAAAAAGTCTATGTTAAATTTATGACAACATCTCTTTGTATTGGCATGGACATGTGTATTCTTGATTTTAAAAATGTGTCAATTTGAGATGGTATGTCTCATCATGAAGAGAGAAAAACACTCTTCGCTACATTAAAGTCCAAGGCTAAAGGAATGTTGGATGGACATACAGTATACAGAACTTTTCTCAAGGTAAACAGGGATTCTTTATGTTGATCACAATTATATTTACAGTAAAGCTGTGTGTGTAGGATTATGTATTTTCAATTACTTATCCTCATTCCACACCTTGACATTTACAGTATGGCTCTCTATAGAGACTTTTGGAAAAAACAAAAAAAACTCATAAATATGTTTGCTTTTACTTTTACAGTTACAATATTGTACATGAAGCCTACCATTCTCATAAACATTGAGCACCACATAGTAAGTAACATTGCGTAGATCTTCTTTGTACTTGAGGTCATTTTACTTTGTTCAAGAAGCACTACCAGACCTGAATTACCTTTAACTCATAATTGACATTTCTGTGCTGTAACCTTAATATGTCGGCTGACATATAAGCTGATACTAATATATCTGCATTTGATATATTATTATATATTATATGAAAGTCCCTGCCACTACACCAATTCAGTGTTTCCCTCACTTACCAACTTGCATCTTTTTCTTTCTCTTTTTCTGTTTCCTGTTCAGTCTCCCTCTTTCTTCACTCACATAATCCTTCCCGCCAGTCACTCGAAAGAGCTTGTGCTGGGCAACGTTAATTAGAAGTGTGTAGTTGGCCGAATAAAATGCAGATTGAAGACACAATAACAAAGATAAAGAGTGAGAATAAGGTGAGAATACAACACTCAACAGGAACAATTACACACTGTACTAAGGAGAGCACAAACCTTTGTTCCCGTAACTGCAGGACAGCAGGTAGGCTACACAACTCGCTGATGTTTTTATGGGTCATGATCTTAGGAAAGTTCTATACATTTTCATGCTATGTAAATAATCACATTTCCATCTATGTTTTGGTCATGATGAGGTCACTTTTCTAGAGATTTACAAATGTATATCATCACCATCACTATAGCCTAATTTGAATATCTAAAACATTAAATTCCTTGAAAAAACGGTTAATTATTATTGCTGAAATCATAGTAAAATACATAAGTAATATTCTGAAAGCTTGTTAAAACTAGACACTGAACAGACATGAAAATGACTGTACTCAGGAGGTATGCAGAGCATTTTCAATAGCAAAATGCTGTATCATAGGCCTATGTGTTTCCCACCTCAGCTAATTATAATCATCATAACCCACAGCCCTGCAGTATTTCATTCTATTCATCTAATAGGGACTGATTTAGGCTTAGAATGCTGCATGAATATAAATGACCTGATAAAAAACAGGAATACAGAGGTTGCAATTGGGAACCACTGTTCGGGGAGTAAAAGTGACAAAATTAAAAAAAACATTAGGCAGTACTGTATAAACAAGAAAAAGTTAAAATTGCCATGTGAGCAGATACAATCACAGCTAAAAATTAGCAGAATTCTCCCTTAACAGTATTATTTCCCCATAGACATCTGACCGTCTTTCCCATCAGCTGGGATGATTAAAGCAGAATAAATTGGAAAGTAGCTGGCCTCAACGCCAAACCTACATTTAATTACTTATTCCCTGTATAAAGAAGAACAATCCTGTTTTATCGAAAACATTTCAGCAAACATTTTCACATGAATACTTAACTTCTAGTGGAGAATAATGGGAGTCGCATTAGAAGACATATTGTGAAAGCCTCATTAAAATGTTTTGCTGTGTTTGTCAACAGAGTACGTGGAAGATCATGATGGATAATTGAGATGGTGTGTACCGCATCAGGATTGACTATGCACTGTGCAAGCCGCAGGAATTTCCACTTTTTTTAACACAATGGAGAGCAATTATGTTAAATGTCCCTCAACTGGGGACAATGAAGCTGAAATCCCATGCCTAAATTCTTAGTGTGCATTATGTCAGGAAATCTTTGTTGGCTTACAATGACTACAAGTCAGGAATTTGGACACCAAAATTATGGACATGTCAAAAAAGATCTGTTGTATTAAAACTTTTGAATACTATATTGAGGGAACGAAGAGGCAGAAACATACCTTAACCGCATACAGATATGCAATAACTAGTCAGTAAATTAAACCACATAGAAGTATGTCAGGTTCCTTTCTCCACCAGGTCAGACAGTGGCTGAGTCGGATAACAGCTACTACACCCTCACCCTGTCCACTCTGCCTCTGTTTGCGTGGAAGGTTCAGAATTGGGAAAGGACTATGAAATTCTCCAGCAGTGGGTTTGAACCAGTGCACGCTTATAATACACTACGCACACATGCTGGAGAATGAAGGAAAAACTTTATATAAATTTAAGTTATTTCTTGCTACATCATAAAATATTATTCTAACTATGAACATAAAACTTGGCCACCTTTACCTTAACTTTTCAGGGTGGATTTGGGCAAAAATAACAAGAACAAGAACATGTAGTGAGGGTAGAAAGGAAGATCAGTTTGTTCAGGGAAACAGCACAAAGACATTCCTTTTTTCTTTTGTTGTTCTAGAAGCTCTAGACCTCCAGCTGACAACAACAGTGTGAAACAAAGCAAAACTTTACAGTGATGGTTACAACTTTTTGTCAGGCATATTATTAGTTTATATTCTAAGCATCTAAGCAGACCATTTCACAGGATCACCGACAGATAATCAGTGGTATGAACAGGGTAGATAAGTTAATTGTGTCTGTCTTTCTTTTGTTAGATTAAAATATAGACTACTGACTAGTTATTTCCTCGCAGGCAGACACAGAGCATATGTGCATGTGAGGTGAGGCAACAGTGTCATGTTCATGGTTGTGAAACTAACTAAACCATAGTCAAGTGCTAGAGATGCAACACTATATGTACGTATAATAACAACAAAGAATAGCCACCTGGGAATGTGCAGCATCATATTTTTAACATCAAACTGCTAAGATGAGGTAACATGAAGCATGATCAGTCAGCCTTTGTCAGCACTAGATCTTTGAGGTTGGCTTGATCTGAAAACATTTTATAATTCTCAAACAAAAAATTATCCAGGAATTTCATTCAAATCTTTCAATTTTATAGCATTAACTGTACAAAAGTGGTGTCAAAGAGCGTACATTGATATCTAAAATATTCTGTGCTGTAGTTATCCATTTTTTTGTCCATCCATTCATTTCTACACCTGCTAATCCTGTACAGGGTCGCAGTGGCATTGTAGTTATCTTTCAGTGTTATGTGAACGTTTCTGCAAGTGAAATTTCATAAGTTATAGTGCTGCATTAATATAACTCAAGAGTCCAGCCCTGAAGGTGATGCAAATATTTTAAGAACAAAAAAATGATGACCTGTGACTTCAGAATACAGACTTAATACTAGAACAGCTACAAATTTTAAGTGAAAAACAGACTGGACCACTGCAGAGGCAAGACACGTCTGGCACAGGCTAATACCAGCTATAACTCCGCTGAGATCAAATACTCCAGATTATCCTTCCATTAACCTACAAAGGCCTCAAAACAACGGTCACATGACAGCATCAAAGTAAGTCTGATAATAGCTCTTTGTTGGCTGAAAGCTGGAGCAGGCTGAGAATAACAATTATTCTTAACAGTGGATGGAGCCAGTCGACAACTTAATTAGAGGGCCAGAATGTGAGTGGACACACAATGACACTAATCTAGTTTGAGTTATTAAAATTTGTGTTGAAATACTTTTGTGCTTTTGAGAAATAATTAGTCACTTTCATGTTTGCCAAAGGGGATTTGCCTATCCCCAAAATCAGGGGAAAATCCTGATGGAAGGCTTGGAACGGATAACTGGCTATGATTATTGATGGTAAATCTAATGATTATTAGGACGTGCCACTACTAAAATATTTGCAAACCAACATCAGCACATGCCCTGAACAAATATTGTCCTGTTTCTCCCGAGACTACAGCACAAATAGGCAATGAGACCTTTGCAGAATTGTGACATAGAGCAAGAGAAAAAGGTGATGCATTAGAATAACATGAAAGAAAAAGGTATATTTTGCTTGTCAACATTCACAGTTTTAAACATTTCTAAAATATGATGATATTTTTACTATGTTTAACTTATGGCAACATACTATCAAAATCCTTACTATCAGCATCCAAAATGATGCAACGTGCAGTGCCACAACATTGTTGGGTGTGGTCAGAAGTGCAACAGACTACTGCAACAGAACAGAATACCTTCAGCCTATAAAGTTAGTGCAAAAATGCTTTACCGACATATCTAAGTTTTACCGTTGAGTAACTTGTTAATGCAGGGATAAGGTGGTATGAAGTTTGCATTATTGCATGGGCTCGATCAATTGTGGATGTTTGCATTGCAATTCTGATCCAAGGAGGATGAACAACATGAGAAATGGACACTTTGAGACCAAAGGGATGGAATATGTTCTGTTGCAGACAGCAGACTGGGAGTCCTGGACAACAGAAGTGGAGCACACCCACCCAGCTGGTGCAGGCAGCTCTGTTGTGCCATTGCCAGGGCGACTGGGAATGTTAGAACTCTGAGAAACAGCAAACCAGGGACCTAAACAAGCCAGTTGCTTAGGTTTAGCTCCCAGCCTGGGTCAGAGATCGTTCATGAAGGCTGGTGGAGAATTCACAATAACGAGAAATTACAGTATTGCTGCCTCTCTAGAGATGGTGGTACCAAGCCAGGCGAGGATCAGATGATGTTACTTAACCTGGGAGGGTACTGCAGTCAGTGAGCTGAAGAAGTGAGCTCACCTGATGATTTGTTCACACCAACCAAGAAGCTAATAGCTGTTCTGTAGCACTAGCAAACAGTCCTGAATGCTGATAAAACCTCGATTTCAGGTGATCCAGAATCAGGTAATCCGACAGTAAGACAGTTCAGACAGTCAGTTTGCACACAAATCCAACAGCAAACAAACAGTAAATCCAGAATACTGTTGGACAATTAAGCAGCAAAATGAGGTAGCATGTGTTTTGGCATGTGCGTCATTTAGACTGTCTGTCCCAAATCAGACAGGCACTCTGAACACTTTTAATTATCTAATTATCTCTCTGCTCTCTTACAGTCAGAATTAGTGGAGTGTCAGGCACAGACTTTCAGGCGGTTTTCTCCTTTCCAACATCTTTTTAGGTTTTACTTTGAGCAACTTTTTCTCACGCTGAAGGCTCTACACAGTGCTGACTGAGGGATCAAAGGACCTGCAGTGTGTACCTAAATATAAAGAAGCACAGGTCAATCAAAATTGAGCTGGCTTTTGAAAATAAGACGATGATGGTTAATCATGTTGCAGCTGATATTTGTGCTTTTCTGTCAGGCTGTCTGACTGCCTTACGCATTGGATTAGGCACTTGACTGAAAATCAGTATTGGCCCATTTAACCTTGTATCCTAGCAGCCAATTGCATTTCATCTCTTTGTAAATGGGTACAAGAGTATCTTGCTCTGCTGTATTATAGATTATATTAAAGGCTGAGCACTGAAAAGTGCACCTCGTAAACTTAACAAGCAGCTCTGTTTTCAAATGATTTGGATCTCTTTGTAGCTTTACAGAACAGTGGCAAATGATTTGTTGTTGTTTTGTTATGCTCAGTCTGGTGAAAAGATGATGGAGGCTGACAACAGCGTCTTTTGATATTTGCATGTAGCCAAAATCTTTGTTTGGTTCATTAGCAGTGTTCCTCATGTATGTCAAGATTCATCCCTGGGTTGGCAATGAATTTGTGTGTTTACCCAATTGAAAAAACACATTTCAGTACTCATAGTTTGCTCCTTGTAAACTTGATGATTTTTTTCCCCGTAGGTACAATGTAGATAAGTAAAATCATTTAACGGAGTCCTCAACCATCACAGTAAGTTGCAGGCCTGCTCTACCATGTCTCTCAGATCTGGTTGGATACTCTACAACAAGTTCCTGTGACCAGATCTTAAATTTATATTCAGCATTCAGCCCATATCCAGAGCAGTTAGTCTCTATTGTTAGCACTTCACACATTAGCATCCGACTTATTATCATGCCCAAAGGTGATACCGTGGATCAAAGGCAAGGATGTACTGTTTAATATTTCTGCTTCATTACAGTAGAAGGGCTTTTGATTACTGGCCTTTGTGTGCCTCTGTCAATTTGAGGCAGTGATGTCCTTTGCTGTTCAGCAGGAAGTGCAATATTAATAGCAGTGGATCTTCACTCCTCAATTAGAGAAGCACTGCAAGGTGCAACACACAGAGTTTCAGGCAGTATAGGCCCTAATTGGTCTTCATATGTCACCTGCTTGACTTTATGTCACATGTTCTTCCTCTGGGAAAACTACTGTACCCATTAAACTTATCTCACTGTCTATATTAATCTCACCGTTCCAATGTAATGATTCGGTGTTTCAGGTTTGACACTTCTGAGTAACTGTACTGGCCATGGCGTCTACTCAACCCGTTGTTATTAATGGACCAAATGTCATCTTTAAGAGATTCTTATTCCAGTTTAGTCTGGCTTATGTGTACATACTTTTTCACTTGAATAAGAGATTTCACTTTAATATCAGTTTTTAAAAAAAAGAGTCTGCATGCTTGCTTGTCAGTCACCTGGTATCTAAAATAAAAACAACACTATAGCTAATTTTGCACGTGTACATGTTACAAAAATAAAGTGCAAAAAGCAAAGCTTGATATATTCAGTTTGCCCTATGCCCTTTAAGCAAGAAGCACTGACAAATTTCATCCAAGTCCAGGCTTCTACTTGGATCACAACATGCTGTCGGTGAGCAGGAAGAGTACAATCTCACCCCCTTGTCAGTATTATGCATATGAGCCCATTATCTGCTCATTCGCAGCTCTGTGGTGATACATTTACAGTACCTGCTCTGGTGAATCCCTTTGCTCTTCTCTGAGAGCCAGAGCAAATTGACACTGTCCAGGTGCATATATCTTGGTCCTATACGCTTGAGTAATTAGAGGAAGAGGCGTGGGCTAGCATGAAGGTTGTTATTGTTTACCGTGGTTGAATAAACAGTGTGATGAGATGGGCTGGCTGACTGATGGTGCAAGAGCTACCCCAGTGTCACTGCATCGATTCAATCACGTGCTCAAGCCACTGAAGTAAACAGCTCTGAGATCATCCCCTCCCCCATCCATTGACAATCTATTACTAACCAGGTATAACAAAGCTGCAAATATTGCCTTTATCTGTTGTATTGTTTCCACCACATGGTAAAATGATATGATGTTCATATATGTATGTATTTGCTACAGCTATTACCGTATCGACAACATGAGCTTCAGGACTTCTGTTAAAGCCACGAGTAATTATCTGATAGAGTTCTCTCTAAGAGGTTTGGCTTTAGAAGAAAAAAGGTCAGGGATGTATGGAACACAGCTGCCCTACAAGATACCAAGGACCCCCACCACCTCCTCCTGCTACTCTTCTAGGCCGGTGTGCTCTGAAAATCCTGTAAAGGAATTGTTTTTACACCGGAGAAATCAATTTGACAGGTTTCAGCTAAATCTGTAGTGGTGGTGATTAGTTTGTCCACTTCCATGCACAATAGTTTTTTTTTAAAGCAATAGTTCTGCTCTTCAAATTTTGATTGACTGTGAAATATTGTAACAATCTGATAAACACATATTTGTGAAAAAATAATTGCCTCTTATGAATTCATTATTCAATCATTTTAAGACCAGCTTGTCATCACCTGGCAGATTGAAGACTGAAGCTGGTTTTTATCAAGCCATGTAGACCAACACTGAGCTAATCCCAAATGGAATAACCTCATCTGAAGCACAGCATGGAGGAGCTACTGTACGTATAACCAAAGCATGGAGGGTGTGCTGTATATGCGAGAGCCACAAGCTTTAGTTGGCTGCAGATACCAAATTACATGTACTGAAGGACCTACCTGGAGGACGTGACCAGAGGTAAAGTAGAGGGGAAAGGCAATAAGATTTATATCTGATTCCTAAAGACACATTCATATAGGTAAAATCGTAAGGCAGCTTGCACAAAGAAAAGTAATCTGTTTATTATCCAAATTCAGGTCAGTCAGATCATCAGTCTTATGCATATTAATATCATAATAACAGACACTGGCTCACCCAGTGTTAGGTATAGCATTGCAACCTGGATGGTTAATTTATGAGCAATTTTAATAAGATAAAATTTTAGCCAAAACCACACTGAGCAAGTAAAGCATTTCTTTGCATATCAGGCTAAGAATTGAATACGCCTACCTACTGCTAATGAAACTGTGCTCTCTCACCATGCATTGAGTGAAGTCTGCTCGACTATTGTTCATATTGACGTGCGTTTCTAGCAGTGGTTAATCTATGCTGGCAAAAATATTATTGGTACAACTTGACTGAGCTGTCTACCAGATTATTATGTTTGTTAATGAAATATTTTGCTACCATGATGCTGAAACGTATGGAACCCACAAAGCTGCCAATGTCAAAAGTGTTACTGTGTACAGGTATATATAATTATATTTACTTATATATACACTTCATTTTTCAACTCCTTTTTATTCTAGCACGTTTCCCCATTTCCCTACAAAACATTTTCCATTTTCCTCACAATATTTCCAATTTCCCTATTAGCTTATATTATAATAATAGTGGCTTGTCTAAGAAGGTTGGGTGGGATATAACTGAAAGGGGTTAATGAACATTTTCTTAATTCCTTTTATTTTAATACAGGGGTGTGTTACAGTGGTCTAATGGCTCTGATTGACATCATGCCTAATGTCACTTGAAATACTTATACATATATTTTTTTTTTTCAATTTAGTAAAATACCTCCACCGTAGCTTTTAATCCATGTTATAGCAAATCACTAAAAGTATTGGATATGATGTTGAGCATTTTTTCAAACATCTGTTGACAGTCGTTTTTAATGACAGCCCATCATATAGGATAGGATACAGAATAAACATAAAGTGCCTATAAACACTATTCTGCACATGCCCTATTACTGTAATGTTGAAATGCTTTTGAAAATTGCACAAAATTGTGTAAATAGGACTAAACTGACAGCAACATATTCACACACTATAATCATCTTTCACACATACACACAAACAAAGCATTGCACATCTCTTGTTTATACAGATGAGAAGCTCAACTTTCAGCAGTGTGTAGCATTAAATGAGGCGGATTCCCTGTGATGTTCTTATCACCTCATCCCGCTCCTCTCCAGGGTCCACTAATGCCTCCCCCTCCTCGTTGATGCTTGACAGAGCCGATGCAGTCTGGAATAAGATGAGCGGCTGGCCCAGATATGACAGAGAAACAGACAACACTGAGGTCCTCTGCCCAGTAGGGATGGAAGTAATTACTGACAATATTATCTCCAGCTGTGGGCTGCTGTACTTTTTTCACACTTTGCCTCGGAGCCTTAAGGTCTGCTGGGATTTCCTTCTGTTGTTCCTCCGTTACATTATTCAATTTATTGCACAGTTGCTCTAGTACAAATACTATGCAAATTCTGCGTGATATATTATACATGCTTAGGCTTAAATATAGCACACAGGAATATGCAATGTCACACTCTTTTTATCCTTCTGGTAAAAAAATTCCCTCACCACTCTGCTGTAATAAATGCATGTTGTCATGCTGAAAATGATTTTGAGGTCTGTAAATGAACTGGAATTCTGTTAATCATTGTCTGTAGCATTTTAACCTTGGGGAAATTATGTCTCACCCACATGAAAATGAGTGAGTTTTGTTTTCATTGTTAAAGAAATGTGAGGATGCTCATCAATCATAGGCACTAGAGATATTAAATGGTCTTCACCTTGTTAAAAAAAAATGCACCTAGCACAGGATGGAGAGTTAAATAATGAAAAGCAATCCCAGTGTCACAATCTTTATTTTAGGGTAAGTTTGAGAGAGGTAATAGTCAAGAAAGATGATAAATGTATTTTTATCCTGGCTTTTCCACTTTTACTGGACTGTTTATCATGATGAGAAGCTCCCTGCAGAGCTAATGTCAGTCACACAGGTGAACGCCGAAGTGTGATCAGCTCATTATGGTGAGAGACTAAGCATTGGATAGCAATGCTACTTGCTCATTATGGTGAGAGAGTAAGCATTGGATAGCAATGCTGGTACACTTTCTTCCCTTAACCTCTGTATGTTTGGGCCATACCACATGTTGGCATTCATCCATGAGCCTGAAATATATACGTGGAGAAGTGCATTGCGTTGCTGAATTCACAACAGTCTCTTTAATGTAAGAGGGTTTTGAGGTCACAGCAGAGGAAGTACAGATTAGATGTTGCGAAGTACAAAATAAAGTAAATGGTTTATTGATTTTGCCCTTCCCTTAGACAGAACATAATAGTATGAGACGAGATGTTAATAAAGACTGAAGCTTTAATGAGAAGACACCTACACTGTCTAGCCCCTGCTATGTGATGCATTCAACAATAGTTCCCACAGACTGATCTTGTCCACCTCTCCAGATAGTACAGTCACATCAAATGAATTTGGTTATTTTACTGTTGCAGAGAGATATAAAGTTCCCAGGTTGCCAAGATCAAGGAATGTAATATAACTATGTTACTGTTTCTGATCCTTTTCTAAGACTTAAACACAGTTTAAGTGGGCCTGGACAAGTATTATTAATGAGTTGCATCAGCCCAAATTGATCAGAGCCTTAGAGAAGATTATCAAAAGCATTTGAGAGAGAAAGAGAGAGAAAGTATTGATTCTTCTGGTTGGTTTCTTAGCTTTTCCGCTGAAATCTCATTAAGGATGAAGAGCCCTGCCACAGTTGGCTTTGAGCAGTGTTTACCATCTTCCACATAGAATATTTTAATTACGGGAGCTGCCTAGCTGCCAGAATCGATAGTTACGAATCTCACAACAATCGGTGGGAGAGGAAACCCACTTCAGCTTGGAACTGGAGAAATGAAACAGATGGACTTGAGCACTTTGCACTGGGGCTCAAGTTCACAGCAGTGTCCTTGAAAGCTTCGCTTTTGCCTCTCATGGCCTTGAAAAAAAAAAAAAAACCAGACAGCCAGACTGGCAAAACAGACAGAAATGGCTATGATGTGGAAGGCTGGTCAGTTATGCTCGTTATTTTTTCCCTCACCAATAAAAGCATCATTAGCTCAAGGTTAGTCCACTTGCACTTCCTCCTGCATTTTCATTTTCGTCACATAGGTTCTGCTTTTTACAAAGGTGCTTCTATATGTGAAAGGAAAGCTTTCCTCCTGCCACAGACCTTGCAAACATGATTGGTTGAGGATTTCATTCTCTGTAAAATCACTCTCTCAGTTAATGCAGCTCTCAAAAAAGATTCTCATCAAGACACGCTGTGAACAGTGTCACTGTGGAAAATGAAGGTATTTGCATTTTAGTGCCACCAACAGGAATGTAAATAAAAATAATATGGTCACTTTCTACAGACACAGCCATAGAAATATTTCAAATCATGTCTGTATTTTGTACAATACAGACCATAGCAATGGTCTATTCTAAAACAAATAGACAATATATACAAGTAATGTATACATTGTTTCATTTGTTTCCAAATCTTAATTCATGAGTTATCCTCATATTCAACACAATTTTTTTGACTCACAAGAACATAAAACAAAACAGAACATAAACAAAAAGTCTTAAGATGATACCCTAAAACTGACAACATCCAGTCATAAGTAATTACTAATAATCTAAAATGTTCCTCTCTTAATCTCCAGTGCTATTTCTAAGGTGGATATCATTCCATATGTCTTCTGCTAAGTCCTATTTAACTGAAATGCAAAACAACATAAATGATTAATTAAAGAAAGAATTCATCTCTCATAATTAACATCTCCCTTCTATTTGAGGACTGCAACTACACAGCGAACAGGACGTGTCTGAGGAAAATTAGAGTTTAATGAGAGTGATGCTGCTGAAGATGAGACAGCGCAAGACCTGGTGCGAAAATATTAATTTTTCATTGAATAGACTGAAGGGTTTTACAGCCTCTGAATTTTACTCCAGGCAACAGGGCAGTAAAACAATTCTGAGACTTATCAAAATATTTGGCAGTGCTTGAAACACATTACAGTGATCAAATCAAAAACACATTAATGTTGGAGATGATGTTACTGTATGCTCAGGTATGTTCACGATGAAGCGGGTCTCCACAGGCTTACCAGAGCAGAGACGAGAAAATGTCAACATTGATCAGTGCGATTTTACAGGCAGAGCATTAGCGGCTCATTACATACAGTATATATTGATAGGGGTTATAAGAGCTAAATTCAAAGTGCCAATTCCTTAAAATAATGAAGATCCCTGTTCCTTCACAGCAAATACATCCATCATTCAAGTTGATGCCAATAAATAACGCATTTTAATTAGCATGACTAACAGTAGTTATTCCTTTGCATATCATGAAATCCTCATGTCAACTTAAATGAGGATGAAAACTAAATTAAGATCAGGCCCAACACATGGTCTCTATTTGCTGATATAGAAATTACTTTCAGATTCTTCAGGAGCGCAGTGAGCAGCAAATGTAATATCTATGAAATATTTTACAATGAGTTGCTTTTACTTTAATCATTTTGGCCACAGATAAGGTGAAGCCTCCAACCCTAACCGCAACATGGCATTCATTCATTGTGCACTCAGTCTGTTTTATAGGTGATGAAACCCATCCAATATTGCTGAGCACGGTGTGAGAGTGCAAGAGGGAGCAAAATAAACAGTATCGACACACAGCGTACATGCTTTCTTGATGTCCTCGTCAAACTGTCTGGCTTAAAAGCCAGCTGCTCTAATTAGCTATGGATTCTCCTGTACAGTGGCTCTTCCTCATTATTTGAAATGATGTCATTTGTCCAACCACCAACAGTAAACATTTGAGCAGCTGCTATACCCTTAAGTGAACCTGTACAATATGGTTCACAGAAGCATCAGTAATATAGCTGGAATTTCTGTCATAGTTTATGTAGTCAAGGATTTTCCTTTTGTCCTAACATCAATGTCCACTTTGGGTTAATACCGCCAATGACAGATTATTGTCTGAGGCACCAGCAGTTTGACAGACTGGAGTGATATTTGTTGACTGGGAGATTGGAAAACAAAAATTTCTTACTGCCTGTGCTAAGATGCTCCTTGTAACATGTTTTTTTCATCCTTGTCAGATAGGCTACTTAACACCCTCACAACTTTAGGTCATGGGACTGGGGTTCTAATACATAACTGATATTTGTAACTAAGATGAAAATGATTATTTCGGCACAGTGGTGCTTTGAGCTGAATGTTAGCAACAGCATGCTAACATGCTCACAATGACAATGCAAACATGCTGATGTTTATCAGGTATAATTATAACAGTGTTCACCGTCTTAGTTCAACACGTTAGCATGCTAACATTTGCTATTTAGCGCTATACACAGTCCACCTGAGCCTAATGGGATTGCCTTTAGTTTTGGAGGTATTTGGTCATAGACCAAAGTATTGAACAAATTATAATTGACTTGATGATTTCACAAGATCAAAAGTCAAGGGATCACCTAAGTACAATTTGTCCTGAGAAGAACATGAATGTGTGTACCAAATTCCATGGCAATCCACCCAGCAGCGTTTGAGATATTTCATTCGAAGCCACAAATGTCAACCTCATGGTGCTAGTGCTAGAAAAGTCAGCAGATCACCAAAGTCATTAGGATACATCTCTCTGACATCTGACACTGTGTGCTAGTAACTGGCTCTGTTTCATCTTGTTTGGCATTTTGTGTTTGCTTTCTCCAGCCAGCATGGGGCCTCCATGGAAGCAGCT
The DNA here is from genome assembly GCF_020085105.1 of Siniperca chuatsi. Taxonomy (NCBI): domain Eukaryota; kingdom Metazoa; phylum Chordata; class Actinopteri; order Centrarchiformes; family Sinipercidae; genus Siniperca; species Siniperca chuatsi. Next base: position 16,718,018 of record NC_058060.1, read on the forward strand.
CATCGAATCTGAGCTGTGTAGTCTTTCCGATTTTGAGGCATTTACTAGCAGGGATTTTCAAATAAGTATAAGAACACCATGAAACTCACTTAGATGCCTTTGTGCATTGATGGAGCTACTTTTGTTTGGAACGTGTTTGCTTTGAAGTGTCCCAGATTTATTCCCATTGTCCCTTTTTGAGTCATGTATGGCGTTTTGCTTTGTGCTACTGTTATTTGTCCTCTGGTACAAGTGAAACGTTAAGAACCATACATGGCCCAGAAATAATTACATTTTGTTCTCCCTTACACTGACAAAAATAATAAGTGAGCAATGTTTATATTAGGCTGTTTCCAACTCTCAGTATATAGTTTGGTGTCAGTGTCCCAAGGCTCAGTGCAAGAAAGCACTGGTCCAGTGGATTCAAAAGCACCTGCACAGACACCTGCGAAGATCCCTTGTGCATTTCTGTGAAATGCTTCCCTCAACACAACCTGAAACAGCACACTTTGTGCTTGTTTCAGTAAACAAGATCTTCAAGATGTGCATTTTCGGCTGCAACCTACGTGGCCTATGTCACCCAGTGTTTCACACTCAAACTCCAAGCCTCAGAACCACTCAGCTCTTTTCCCTCTGAAGAATTCTAATCAATCAGGAAGCCCTCTGGCCACCTCCACAAGAGCTCTCTCATTCCCAGCCAGGACAAAAAAGACTTCAGTCAGTTTGGAATATAGATAGAGGAAATACTGAGGCCTGTGGATAAAATGAGTGCCTGAAGTCTAATTTTGGTAGATTAAAGCCTGGGAACAGTGTGGCAGATTCCAGCCCTTTCCCAAATAACCTATTCACAGTAAGGATTGACATCAAGTACTGGGAAATTGATCCTTTGTTTCACACAATTTTCAACTGACTGGGAATTACATTTGATTAGCTAAATGCACCAGAGAGTAAACAAGCTGTATGTCTGCTGCTTCAATTTAATCTTTAAACGTTTTGTGGAAGTGAAATACATCATCAGACATTTAAAAACAGTTTTACACATAGGGTAAGTAATAAGATAATTAGCAGCATCTCGTTGGTGATCACAGTGTAGATAATCATTAAAGAAAACTCTACTATTATGAATTCATTGAACAGAGGAGATAACTAAATGGCTAAATATGTGGTCTTCAATTTTATTAATGTAATCAATACAAACTGAAAGTGACATTTTGCTAACATCTGACTGGCATTTCATGTGATGTGATGAGGTTATGGCCTAAAGTTGCACTTGTTCTATGATCAACTTCTTTGATGGTGAGTAAGAGGCTCCAAGTATCTAAAGGGTATTCTCATGCAGGCAAATTGTTTAAATCTCATCATTGATGTTAAAATTCATGACGTTACTTACTAAATTTAGCTAAAATAAAATGGAATATAAACAGAAAATAAAAATGCGTGAACTTTGCATGGCTTCAGTCCATTTTTCATCCATGCTGAACATCTAAGACAGGACTTCATGAATAAAATACACTGGTAGCAAAAGCACGAAGCACCCAAATTTGATTGGCCAGTGAAAAGTTAAGCCATAGACAACTTTTTTCAGCTTGTTAAATATGTTCCACATTGGTCGAGTTTCCCAGGTTGTTCAGCTCTATAAGAAATTAAAGAACCTCTGGTGACATTGGCCAACTTACTCTGAGATGGTGATGTGAAGAGACACAGGAGAGGAAGCTCTGGTGGAATTCACCCCCAGGCCAGTGGGGAAGCTAATCACTCATGAACTCTAGCTATGGGCACAGGTTGAGGACATTTTTGTGCAAAATGATCTTAATGTTACGGCTTTTAAACCGACTCCTTTAAAATGACATGAGGATCTGTCTAGCATAGGGTCACTGTTTTGGCAAGGAAGAGAAGAGAACATTTTGGATTCTTGGAACGAGATTTTCCTTCACAACACATTAAAATTAATAAATTATGATATCTAAATTGATAGTACCTTGACATCACACAGTCTCCAATGAGTGTCAAGATGAAGCAAACTGAATTTGTGTCACATATGTTCTCAGAAGAGGTTTGACAACATCTTACAAAAGCCCTGAGCTGCTCTGATATCTAATTCTTTGTTCACTGCCTCGGGCAGCATCCTAATTTTCCCTATTAATTCTATAGTGCAAGGCAAGGGATAACAAATGTAAATATGGGAATTGTGTGATATCTCTGCAAGCAGATGTGCTACTGTCTGTTGTTCAATTACATAGACACGCGAGTCAGATTACTGCTACCTTTTAACTTGTCGGATTTAAATGTAGATTTCATTTTCTGCACATGAAGTAAATGGCCCATGACGTTTGCTTATCATGGTCCTAAGTGCATTTAGGGTTCAGCTGAGCGTGTTAACTGTATTCTTAGTGAAGCTAACTCACTCAGTCATTGACACAACATACCAATAACAACAAACTGTTGAACACACACCCAAACACTACATCTCATGTGACTGCTCGGCGTCTCTATCTCTGCCTGTTTCTACATAATCAACCAGCATACCAATAAGCAATGTCTACAGTTGTTTGAAGGGCAATTGTTGTTACAAATTGGGTCTTATTTTTGTAGTTTTGGCCACCATTACTGCCTGTGATAACATTTTACTCACAGTTTACTCACAGAGTAAATTGCTGAAATCTGGAAACATGTCAGCGTTGTTTAAACAAAGTCTGATGGGGCAAAAAACACAGGCAGTCAGACAATACAGATTTTATAGAAACCACCAGGTTAGCCAAAATATATTTGGGAGAGAAAACAAAAGCAAATCGTTAAATTATTACCCAAACTGTCTGTTGGAAACAGTGCTCACTTTTGGTCGTTCCTCCGTTTTGGTTTTACGTCCAAATAAAGTATTTTAAATCAGTACACTTATCCTTTAAAGGTTCCCACAACCATAATAGAAAGTATACTCAAGAATATTTTAATATACTTAGTGTCAGTACACTTTGCACTGTGTATGTATTCAGAAACAGTAGACTGAAGTTGTGTTGAATAAAAAAAAAAAAAACATGTAAGCTGTACTTAAGGTGATACATAATATTGACAAACTTTTCATGCCTTTTTGGGTACTTGGTACTCATAGGTCCACTGCTGAAACCATTGAGCCACCATAAGAGTACAGTGTGAGTGTGTTTAAATGCACTTTGCACCGTTTCATTGTTACTCTCTATTATGAATGTGATCATTACTGTAGGTGTTATTTTCTGTTAGTGTGACTAATGTGTCATGTGTCTCCTTTTACATGTATATGAAAGTTGTTAGGTGTTATTCTATGTAAAAATGTAATTGTGGTAGAATGCAATAATGACGTATTAACCACCCATAATACATGGCTAGCTATATTAAATACAAGTAAAAAGTCACTGTCCTGATCGGTTCACACAGCCTGTTATACATTTCTCAAAGTTGAGATCATATGTCTACGTTTTTGAGGATGTCATCAGGCCTGACACGGCCATGTCCACCAGTACATATCAGATTAAAAAGTAACTTTGCACCGTGTGTTGTTACTTCGGCGTGTGTTGTAGCAGCTGTTTCTATGATGAACATTTCTCTGATGAAGCTCTGATGAACTAAATTAGTATGGTGATGCAGGTTAAGTTATTACCATTATTTGCATTCTTCACAAACAATCATTAAACCAGATGATTTTTACTTTGTTGGTCTGGAATCTGATTTATCGACATGAATTAAAATACATATTTGTATGTTATATAATGTATATTTTATTGATGATAATATAATTTGGAAGAATTAGCTTGTTACAAAATAATAAGCCCATATCATGGAAAACTGGACTTTGTGTAACAGTGTAACTGATTACCAGTCCCCAGTGTGACTCTGTGTTTTGGACAGAGAAATACTGTATTAGCACATTGTTTCCAACCTCCACAATCAGACAACTTATGCTGTTATGATATATCATATTGTTATAAACACATACTGTAAAAAACACAAGTACCAACACATTGACCAGTCACCATGACAATTATAACAGTAAGATGCCCAGCTGATCCAAGTGCTGTGTGGGCGGAGAACTGATCTAATTAGTGTTGCTATGTTTTTGTTGTTAGCCAGACTGCTGTAGAAGACAGTCTCATTTTCGTCCAGCTCTGACAATCCTAGATGCCGCACATTATATTATGAAACTGGTCAGATATTTGCTCAAAAGTAGGCTCAAGGTGATCACAAGTAGCAAAAGCCAATCCACACAATGCAACATATTCCCACTTCCGGTGTAGACAGGAAGTGAAAAGACAAAATAACAGAGCTGGAGCCCTTACTTGTTGCTGAAATGCATAAAGTCAATATGTTGGAGGTGGGTGATTGGTTAACGTATGCAAGGCCTCATAACCATGAGCTGAAAGCTGCAGAGACATACAGACTTCAATGTTGATTCTCAGTGGAATCCTCAAAAACAGTAAGCTTTTCACACTATAGGGAGTAATTTGATATAATGTTAACATCAATAATATCACTTAATGTAGCTTTAAACAGAAAACCAGCTGGAGTGAGGAGGAGGCATAGATTCAAGTGGATGAAAATGAAAGCGAAGAAGTGGATAACAGTTTAGGGTGTCAGCAGCCAGTTGTGGTGGTGTAATTAAGTCAGCTTGGCATCTCTTTCTCAGTACTAGAAGAAGTGGCACTGAGTGCCAGGCCTCACAGATGAGATGCCAGCAAGCTGTGTGATAAAGTTGTTGAATATCAGAGTTTTGCAGAGTTGTGTTTTGTTAAATCTTGGTTTTGAGAACTAATAAAAAAGTTTGTTGTAACTTATGCATTAATCATACCAAATGGAATTTACATAATATGCAATTCTATGAACTCTGTTTGCATCTATTGATAGGACATAATCACAAATACCTCCCCTTATTATTTTCATAATTGTCATGTTTATCATCATTAGCAAAATTGCCCTGATGAAATACGTTAATACTCTGTAAGAATATTTGCAGCTGAAAAACATCAGAGGATAAGATCAGAATTATGTGGTTCACTCATTGATATTCATCTTGAGCCCTAGGGTTTCAGAACAGTTTAACCCAGTTCAGCTGTGTGAAAGATTGATGTACCTTAAACTCCAAACATTCATCTTTCACAGCAATATACCCCAACAGAAAGACACTGAAAAATCTTAATATTTTAATTCATAAATATCCATAAGCATGCATTTGCTGATGTTGAGGAATATTACTGCCGCCAAGATGCTTAGGATATTAGTTGGGTGACTTAAGACCATGATTAGTGTGTTTTAAGATGTATGGAGGTAATCGCCGTAATAAAACTATGAAATAGCATTTCACAACACTGACATAAATAAAAGGCTTGCACTGCTAAACAATGTGCACGCACATTGTAGCCAGCAGTAATCAATTATTTTCAAAAGGGGAGCAGTGCATGTGAAACATCAATATCAAAAAGTGTGAGAGACAAATGGGCTATAGTCATTTCACCATCCAGAGCAATGCCCTGCAAATCAAAGCCTGTTTACAACCATGAGTACTGCACTGAAGTTTATCCATGTAGCAAGACTTCTGAAGTGCTTAAGTCAGTATCACACATCAATAAATACGCTGCATCATTTGTCATCCCTCATCCCCAAGCCGCATGTGCGCTCAGCAGTACCATGAACGCACTCTTCATATAAATGGCTTTTTGCTATTATTCACCACAGAGAAGCACAATTAGTTTAAGTATTGAGCATGCATCAGAGATTCATGATGAGCCTATTTGTTAAATGAACACTTTATGGTTTTAATGGTGCATAAAAGAATTTACATCATCACAGAACACTAATCAAATATGTATAGTCTCCACTTAAACCAGTGTAAAAGTAAATGGAAATCTTAATGCTGGCTTACATTTTGTGTGTAGACAATAGTTTTGTAGAATGCAGAATCTTCCCCTGCTACTATGAAGCTACTTGCAGAGTGACCTAGCAGCAATCATCTTTGAATATTAGTGAGTTCAGACACCAGAGTGACACACGAAGGCGGTTGTGTCCACAATGGATGTGAGCAGTGATAAGAATTCACTTTAATTTCCCTGTACATCCCCACTGTCCACTATTCTAGCTGTTCCCCTTGTCATCTTTGCTCTGTCATTTTCCTTTGATCACAATGTCAATATCTATACTGAGCCCATTTTCCTGGGTGACTTGCTGCCATTTACACTAAGACATTCACTCAGAAAGTTATTAATGTTTGATCATAAGGGACTCATGCCTCTGATTTCTATGTACATTTCCTGAATATCCCTTTGACAATAAGCCAATAAAATTGGAATTTAGAGGCTGTCTACGAGCACGAGTGCCTGGGCCAGGACACAATGCAAATTAAAATTCTCAGTCTCTGCTCAGGGTGAAAAACAGAACGGACACGATGATATTCAACACACTGATTGGAATGACAGATGCTGGGAGGGAGCCACCCACCATGTAATTACTTGCACATTGTTATTCCCCATTTATTCTCTTAAAATATGTGTTACATGCATATTAAACACTGATACATGTGCAGTACAATTACATACTGCAGGAGCTGACTCAATGGCACTCAACTCTCCCATAAAACCTGCAAATGCATGCACATAAATGCCCAGTAACTCAATACACACAAAGGCACAACACATGTGATGTCTTAATCAGTCTGAAACCTGTGGTTATCACAGTTTTATTCACCAGTCACACAGGTTATGTTCAGGTTATTTATTCATTATAAAAACATTAAAAACATTCTGAGCTACATTCTGAACATTTTATTGCTATTATTCTTATTGTGGTCAGGAATCATAATGCCTTCTGGAGATAAAATACAAAACAGTGCCTGTGATGGTGAAATGAAAAGGGAAAGAAAGGTCCAACATCCAGGTTCCATGAACATAATGTAACACTGAGACACATACCCATAAATCCTTATTCGAGTGTTTTGTAGAGGATTAAAAGGAAAACCTGAAAATAAACAAGAGAAAAACAAGTACCTCTCAAAAGCATAAAGTGTTTTCACACTTTGCTAAAATACTGACCAATCTCCTGGATATGATGGCAATTTTCAGATTTAATTATTCATGTAGACAGTGTATGAGTTGTGGCCTTTTTCACAGCTAATACGTAGGTTTACCCAATAATTAGTAATTCTGGCAACTTTAGAAAGAAACTATTTTCAATCTTTTCTTTTTGCTTCAAGTAATGACCATCTATCCACCTTTTGCTAATCTATCATACAGCTGGAGAATGAGAGAGAGACGGATTGCAGGCACTGGGGAAATGGCCTATATTTCTCCTCTTGACACGCTCCTTTTAAAGCGATTTTACTGAATCTCTTAATCAAAGCCTCGGTGCGGGAGAGGATATTTAGGATGGATGTTTTGCACTTAAACTAAATGAATCGCGTCTTTTGTCATTAGTGAGTCCTCCTTTGTTCCCCTCCTCCTATTGACAGTGTTGATAGAGAACCCTGTAGGAATGTGAGAGGAATGTCCTCTGTCATGTAAAGCCATTCGACTGGGAAGGACGTACTGTGGCCCTTTAGTGAATGACATATTCCAGTGTCTCATAGACAATGTCAGCTAATGATGAACAATCCTGTAACTGTCAAACTGCGCTTGTATCCTGAGCTCTTTTCCGATTGCATTCTGGTCGAGTGTTATTGTTGGCAATGAAAATAGCCTGGCATAATGGAAGCTAATGGGGCTTTAATGGAGAGTGTCATAGAATAATCAATCTGAGAAGGAGAGCTGATGAACAGAAAACCCATCACTAATGAATTTCTACAACAATAAGACAAAATATTGTTTTTACAGTAACTTGTGAGATTCATTGGCAATTTAACTTATCCCAGACAATAATGGAAGGCCATGGGGTTTTGAATTTAATCTGTAAAAAGCTGCCTTCGTAATAAAAATAAAGATTAAATAAATTGGAGTTATGTTTGTTTTCTCTGCAACAGCCTCAGATCTGGGTACAGTATGAAGCTAATAGATTCAGAGCAGAGCATCAACATTACAGTAGCTGTTCTTGCTCTGTTGCATCCTTAGTCACAGAACATTCATGCCTAATGTTCAGAAAAGGACAGAAAATAGCGATGGAGGCTTTGTGTGTCTGCGTTTGTGCGTGCTTGTTCAGAGAGTATTTTTCACCTCCTACTCCCAAACTCTGTGTTCCTGCGATAGGTCTGAGTCACTCATACTGACCTAGATGTCACCCTTGCTTGCACCCTCGCCAGACATTCGGCAGGACCAGTGGACCAAGAGGATGGGAGAGGGGGTGATGGTGTGTGTGTGTGTGTGTGTCTGTGTGTGTGTGTGTGTGTGTGTGTGTGGTGGTGGTGGTGGTGGTGGTGGGGGTGGGGGTGGGGGGGCAAAGCCGTACTTGATGAGAAAAGACATCTCTATTTATTTCCAAAAACATTTTCGACTGTGCTGACAAACACAAAGTGACATTACTGCCACACCATGGCTAACTCCAAATGCTGTTGCTGCTACTTGTTCTGTCCAAATACTGTGATTCACGCAGGAAGTGTTCCACATTGGAGCATGGTGCCAACAGCTTGAAAATAGTGTTCCACCAAATCAGAAGAAATTCTAACTTTCTTCTGATTTGGTGAAGCATTATTTTTTTATCACAAACGGTGTTTCCTTTACACCCATCTTCCCCCTAGATATTAAATTACTTCATTGTATTGCGCTGCACCAGAAATGACTCTTGGACCCTCTATTGGCAGATAATAAGCAGACCTCCACATTGCCCGATTGATTCTGGGCTTCCCGAAGGACCCTGCTGTAAGCAGCCATGATGAAGACAGCAAAATTATTTAGAGTAGCTCAGATGAGCCTCTAGAAGATTTTCTATTTGTTGCAGATTTGATTCCCTCAAGCACAACAATCAATAGTTCCTTGTTGCAGATGCTGAGAGAAAGGACTGTCTGGCCAGATTTGCACTCAGGCTGTGCCACCACTCTGATATCAACTGCAGGCTTTGGAGATTTCTGCCTTCGTCAATGAAGACAATAAACAATGCTTTGGTAAATGTTGAGGGAGGATTCATTTGCTTCCTTCGTCTCTTGTAAAGATAATGCTTCAAATGCACAGAGGAAAAGACATTACATTGTGCATGAGATACGCTACGGTCAGGATATGCAATTTTATAGAGAGCCCTTCAGGATTTGTATTCATCTGTGCTTTTGTTGAGCAAGATGTATTACCCTGGTGTGTTGAGGGATGGTGTAGATGTTTTTGAATTAGCTCATTTCACATTTTCCTGACGAGAATGACAAAAAAAGGTTGCGGTGGTGTACCATGCACAGTGTTAAATAAAAAGAGCCATGGAAATATGTGAAATAAGTATAGCATCATATTTTTGTCTGTATCTGTCTCTTCATCTAAATTACTTTGTCTAATCAGCGTGGCAACAGTAGAACAGACCCCAACAAATAGTCACTGAGACAGGGGTGACCTGGATTGTATTTCACTGACGAGGGCCTGAACACGCACTAACAGCTATCAAAACAATGAAACCTGATTCATGACGAGCTTTTAAACAATTGATGAAAGCTTGAGGTTTTAATGAAAAGGAAATAATGAGATTTTATTAGCTGTAACATAGTTATTTTGAAATATACTTTACCATAATTGGAACCTTTTTTATGTTTTAAAATAACTTTTAACAGTAAATTATAAAGTCACCACTCTTGGTGAGGTTAAGGGATGATTTTCAATCAATTTAAGATGTTCCTCTTCATATGGGAGTGACCTTTGAGATTTTAGGAAAAGGTAAGAGATGAATGTTGAACACAAACTGTTTTGAGATTTAGAACATTTCTGTCTACTGCAATACGGCACTGGGTTGAGTTCTTTCCTCCATTTCCTCCAATTGACTGAATTCAGTATTTCTATCATAGCAATGCTTTGGATGAGCAGTTATGAGCAGTTTTGAGCAGGAGCCAAACTCTAAAAACCTTCTCCTTCATATAATTTGCTAAATGTATGTCACAGGGAGTATTTTTTTTTTAAATCAATATTCACTTGTCTTACTCTCTTCTGCCTGCCCTCTCGGTTTTCAAACTATGGTTCTGTTTCACTGTTATACAGTATGTATTACATTCTGCATCGAATTCTTCCTCCACAACCACACCCTCCATCACCACCGAGCATTTCTGCAGAGCACAGATCAATTACAAGCCGGCCTGCCAAGCGATCAAGTCTATAATAACACAGTCTCTCCATCTTGTTCTGCTGCAGTAAATTACCTGGGCTGCAAGACAAGCCTCATCTTTCCCTCCCTCAACCCTTAAGGGATCTTTATTAATGCCCAGGCTTTACATCAAATACAGTCAGGTGGCCGGGTAATGAGATCACAGCCAAGCCTGGCCTGATTTAAATGCTAAATACAGGTCAAAGCTAACCAATGACCTAAACATACTCCTCCGGCTGGGTGTAATGATAATCCAGAACCTGATGTCGCAGGAGAAAAGCAGAGAGAAAAGGAGAGGTTGTGTGCATTGGTGTGTGTGTGTGTGTGTGTGTGTGTGTTTGGGTGAGATGAAAAAGGATGCATGAAGGGTAGGATAGGAGTGAGGGTGAGAGAGGAGAAACAAAGAGATAGAGAAATTAAAAATCTGAATATAAATATGTGTTCGGCTGAGTTTTGCAGAGATGTCTATGTGGAAAGCGCAGCAGTTACAGTAAAATGATTGGCTGCCCCCAAACTACCTTTACACATCTTCAGTCTGGCAGACAGAAGCCAGACTGTTCCTCTGCGTTTTCCTTCACCCCTCCCAAATACACCAATTACAGGCCCTGGGCTAAATGTGAGCTGTCTGAAAGTTGAAGAAGAAAAAGTAAGAGACGAATAAGAAAACAACAAACTTGCGGTAATTAAACATCAAGGCTGTGGAAAAAGGAAGTGCTAATCCGCACCACTCAGCTGATTCCACCATTCCAAAACCATTTACACTTTCATTAAAGTGTGCAGCCAAGCAGAACAAAATCATTTAGAAGGCCCTGCATAAATACCAGAAGTGAACCTGTGGCTGTCTATGCTGCACAGTTCAGAATACAATAATTAGGACTAGCTGAGGCCACAACAAGATATTCACAGAGAGAAACTTCAGAGAGAAAAATACATCCTCAGATAAAATGTTCAGGGATACAAACAACTGTTAGCCCACTTTTCTTCAATAAGACATCTGACAATGAAAAAGATACAATCATTCTCCTTGGTTCCTTCATAATGCACAAAATGGAAATATGATAAATACTGTAATGTGACTAAAGGGATTATTATTTGCAATCTAATTTCAGCACATCACAAATTAAATCATTGAAGCTGACAGTTTCTAGAGAGGGGTTAACATTTAGTTTGTTCCTAATTAAAGCCTAGTGCCTAACATCTGTAACTATGTCTACTTGTTACTTCCCACATCACTCAATCAGATAAGGCTGCTTCATAGGTTAAGGGTAAACCCTCAATTCTCCTTTCAAATTCATTATAATATTAACATTTCAAGTCAATTGCTAAAAAATTACATATAAGCAGTACCCGTATTATAATCTTGGAGCGTTTGATCATGTCACATTTTCTGAGCAATTTAAGGATGTTGGCTTAAAATTACAGAAGCTTCATCTTGATGAAGACCCATGTGATATGATCAAATACTCCAGAACAGCTACTAAATACTTAGAAATAGCAAGAAATACCAAGAATGAACTTTAAAATTCAACTTTTGAGCCAAGATGTAGAAGTCATTAAAGTGTGCAAACAAAAATGGTCATTTAAACATCTACAATTCCAAAAGAGCTAGCAATTTCCATCTGCTGATGAAGATCGTGTGATATGATCAAAAGCTCCAGAACAGCTACTAAACGGACCTTGAGGTGAGATTATTTTGTGATGTTTTTTCAAGATTTTTATGAGGGAGTCTTAAATCAAAAGTACAGTAAAGGGAAAATTAACTTCATTTGATATCATTTGTTGTAAGCGCTTGTATGTGTGTTTAGGAAGTATTAGAGAGTGGCTCTAGATGAGCGTCAGGGCATGTACTGTATATCATGACTACATCATTCTGTGAAGCCACTGTATCCATTAATGAAATCATAAAGCTTTCAATTATGCATGGCAAAGTAACTTCTTAATGTCAGCCACAAAGGAAAAGCAGTACACTAGATGAGAGGAATTATTACTTTTCTTTTCTCTTTACAGTTCATTAAGTTTTAAAATAATAAAATCAATGATGGAATCCATAAAGTCGACGGTGGTTTTGAGTAAATGCATTCAGTCAGTGGGCAGAAGTATGAGTCAGTCTGAGAGCTCACACTGCTACCCCTCCTACCTGCTTCACTGCTATCGGCATTATGTATTTATTTTTTAATGATTGTGTTTTTCTAGGGGCTGACTGTAGGAGAGCATGCCAGTGATGTGTGCAGGGAGTGTATTGACAGAGGAGGTAAAGGGGAGAGAAAGAGAGAGAAGGAAAACCTGAAAGCACCAACCACAGAGTTCGTAGGAGTGAGTTCATAGCACGTGTCTCTTTGCTGCTGTGATTGGTGCCATCAAAGTCAACACTGTGTTGGTTGACTGGCATGATCTGTTTCTGCAAATTGCTGAGGCAAATTGACTTTCCTTTCAGTGCATATAGCACTATCATTTTCAGCATCCCCGCCACTGCCAGAAAATAACAGAGGTGTGTCATTCTGAGTGTAGCGACGGATTGATCACTCTGAATTTACTTCTGACAGCAAACCTTCTGCAGACTGATGCAGGTTATCATGTATGTAGAGTTCAGCTCCCCACATGTCTGATCAGCAGTAAAAAAAAAAAATGGCCCAAGGCTTCAACATCCCTGCCTCTAACCAGTCAGTCAGTGAGAAACTCAGGGGTGATGGAGGCTAGCACTAGCAAAGATGTTAGAGGGTGAGAAATAATAACACTTCGACAGCGCAGAATAAAAATTTAGACACACAGTATGTTTAATTTAATCTATAGTATTTTCTCAAGGTGCACTTACTTTTGAGACAGTCAAAGACAACATTGCCTTGCTGGTGTAGAAAACAGCATTTATTAGTTTGTTGACAGCCACACTGTAGGTGAAATACTGATCCTGCTGGATGGGTCCAGCTGCAGTCAAATCTGGAGTCTATTGTTAAAGTCGATTTGGTGAAGTTAGATTATAATGGATTAACAGTCCATTATTCAAATGTCACTACAGCAATTTGACTGACTTATATTGTGGCTGAATTGTACACATCACTGTCTTTCTGACAAAATGTTCTACAGGAGCTCGTAAAGGTTGCCTTTTACTTACTCAAAAATTGAAACATGAGACTTTTTTTTTCCCAAAGGTCTATCAGTGGGTGCCCAAAGTGGAGGCGGCTTTAATGTGACGATAAGTAAATGTGAACATTTTAAACTGACAGATAGGACATGAATTGTATTTTTTTTTTTTTTTCTTTGAGTTCAAAATGTCCAAAGGTCATTGGGGACAGTAAATAATGTGAGCTGTAAAAAGATGCAAAAAGAAGTATAAGTAATATATGAAAATGGAAATGAACAAGTTTGTATAGTCTATACCAATAGTATTGACAGTAATCAGATGATTTTTTTACTGTTTACACAAAGTTTATTGGCAACTCGTAATTTAGTGTCCTTGGAATTTCAAGGCTCTGGCACACTTTTCTGTACAAGCTGAGTCATTCACATCAACCAAGTTAATGAATACCAATTAATGTCACTGTGGTGTCATTTTATGAAAGGAATGATTTTTGAGTGTGTGATCGCCATTTAACTCAATGGATGTTGAAAACCTTTAAGCTCAATAACTCAGAACTATCCTGAAGGCAGATAGAATCATAGAATTCTAAGCTCATGAATAAACTCAGCATGACACCTCCATTAGTCCTCATATGCCTGACAGCTGGTGCAAATTGATCCAGTAAACACAAAAATTGGAAATGGCTTAACTTGACCATTTTTATAGCTAATAAAAGAGTTTGTGCTTATATGATGTGTATTGATGTCTGTGCTCAGTGTACCTTCCTCTAAAGATTCAATCATTATTTATAGCCAATATCAGCAGACGTGCAGGGGTCCACCTGATCCAGTAACATAAGTGCCGGGAAAAGAAGTGGCAATACATGCCAATTCATTTTCTTCATGTTCAAATGTGGCCTTTGCTTCAAGCCACTAATTAATACAGAGTATCCTTGCAGTTGAATGGTCTCGTCCTTATCCTCAGTGTGCAGGTACACAAACAATCAATGCTTGCCAAGTGCCTGTTCGCTTTTTAATTAGGCCTGCTTTCAAACGTATTACATCTGAAATACACTGTTCCTCTCCGTATCCGACAACCAGCATGTGGCTAGATTACACCCAACACTTACAGTGCAGCACATCCATCTACAACACAAAGCAGGAGCTCAGAAACCGATATCATCATTGGGCACGCATCGCCTCAAACTGCAGTGTCCACTCCTGTCCAAAAGGAGACAAATGACAGGTAAATACACCAAACGGCCTGTCACTGTACTGATCTGCTGCCTATTTTTCATTTCATAATAACAATGCAGGGGGAGAGTCCTTTTTGTTGGGCCTGCTGGTGCGTGAATGACTTGGAGAGGAAATAGGTCCAGTAATTATTCTTTCCTCCACTTGTCCCTCCTGTCGCATCCCACCATCGCTCAAACACTGGAGATACAGGCTATTGAACCCTGATGAAATCCTAGCACAACAATGGCTAGCATACTAGCCATGCAGCCATCGCTGTGTTCAAGTGATTGTTCCTGGTTGATGCTGACCTGATGCTGAGGGATTGGCAATTATTGGAATTTCAATCATGTGGTCAATATACAATGCAGCAAGCTGTATGAAGCAACCATGTAAGAACGAGTGGATTAAACTGCTTTCATATGGGTTCCTCGCTGATGGAAGTGATATCAGTCACTCGGGTATGTAAGGTATTATACATTGAATCTTTTTCTGAGCTATGGCAGGGACACTTTATTAGATAAAGTAAGCATAATGTGAAAATCCAGAACACTAAATTGAATGTCAAAACATGACAAAGACAGGGGGCTCACCTTAGACTGGATGCAAATGCCCTATAGTATTAATACACGTCCAAATCTACTTAACACAGCACAAAGACAGGGGAATTATAAAAAGCAGCAACACTGGCCTTTACTATGCTAATACAAATGTGCAGCGATGTCCTACAAAAGACAGGAGGATGGTTGTGTTTTATTTACATCCAGCTTTATTTTCTTGGCACAGTTGAAACCAAAATAAACGTCCGTTGAACTGTAAAAGGCCGTTGTCCTCCCAGCCAACTACAGCTCTTTGAGTGCATGAAAAGAATATCAAACAGAATAAATATCTATTATTAATATGTACTGTCCCGTGCACAGACTTTTTACAATCACATGTGGGGCTTTCATCTCTAGACAAAAACAAATGAGTCTGCCTTCCAGTTGTTTGGGTGTGCATCAGTGAAAACCTGCTGTCCGCTGTGGTTTAGACTGAGTATTTAATGCATTGTGTATGCCCTTGTGCACGTACTTGTGTGTTTGCGCAATAAAGAAAGAGACAGTATCTTTGTGAACACACAAGAGAAACAATAAAGAGAGTGGGAAGGAGAATGCTCCAGATGGCAATGCTGCTGTGCATGGGGATGTTGACAGTAAGCCATCGAAAGGCAAGCCAGCTGGGGGAGGTCAGGATTTCTTTCCTCTGGGACTCCTCAGCCTCACAGGGAGCCAAACAGGAGGCAGAAAGACCAGCAGATAGATAGACAGACAGACAGACAGACAGACAGACAGAGCACTGGTGCATGATAGGTTCAAGGGCCAAGGGTACAGCTGCTTCATATCTCTGTAGTCCTGCTTCACCACTTCCCTAGTTCACAATGCATCACCATCTCTTTGGCAATCTTATGATTTCTATTTCTAGGCAGCATCTCTTGAACATTTTCTACATTGCTACTCTGTAAACTCTCCCATATGTTCCCCATATCACTTTTTGCTCCAAGCTTTAACCCTAAATTGATAGATTTTCTAGTCTTGTCATGCTTCATCCCTTTCATCCCTTTCACAAACTCCTACTACAATCCACAGTCAAGAATCCCCACCAGCGCCCAACACGCTCGCCCTTGCCATGTGCCCTCAGTTCCACATGGAGGTATGAGAGGGTATTAGGGTCACCGCTGGGCAGCAGAAAGAGCCCAGGGAAAGACTGTCATGACCAGTGACTTGGAAGAACTTTCAATGCTGAATTGCATTGGCGGAGGCATGCAGCCAGTCGGAAGCAACAAAACGAGCAAGCAACAGCACATCACCAAAAGGCCACGAGCATGTTTTTGTAGGTGACCTGCCCTCCTTCCAGGTCATCTGAGAGCTATGTTTGCTGGCCTTTTTAATTCATGATACAGAGGCTGATGAGAGTAACATAAAAAGAATAGGACAGAAATGACAAAGAAGGGGATGCAGTTGCTGGTAGGGTAATGCCACATGTATACCCACTTTTCAAACACCTCCACTGGTCAAGTTATGCCTTGGGTCAGGTATGAAATCTGATGTTGGAGCGTATTAGTACTCAGCGGGTCTTCCACCTTTGTTTATAATCTGCAGGTTCAGCCCACACATTCGCTGGACATAAATTTACATTGCAGCAGCAGCAGCCTTGGCCACACTCTGCAGCTCTGGTTTTCCCCATTCTGTTGCAACTTCACACTTGTTTCGGTCAAGGTCCATTGACTTTGTATGCCCTTAGTCCTTGTCCAGACAACGTGTAACCTTGCATGTATGACATGGTCTGACAGAATCTAGTTGAAAGTGAGAAAAAAGAAGGAAGAGGGAGAAAGAAAGAGCTGTCAAAAGTCACTAAGGTGCTAAAGCACAGACTACTCTTAAATCATAATGTCACCATCTCCATTCCTTTTCTGCAGAATACAAAAAAGAGGACGAGAGATAAGGAAGCCAGATTGAAGAAATCAGGGACACAAGATGTATGCCATGTTCCCTCAGTTTGCCTAAAAAAATAAATAAAATTTTTAAAAAAAATCAGGTCTCTTTACATGCACAATCTAAATTAAAAAGGTCAGGCTTTTCCTTCAAATGTAAACTAACTGACAAGAATCTTATTCATTATTTTGAGTCAACAGACTTTTTTGCATTTTTAAAAGTAGTGAGTTATTGAGTCAGTTTGTGAGTTAAAAAACAATGATATAGTATTGTGGCTGCATTATTCATAGCTCCACTCAATTGAAAAAATGCCTAGAAATACCGTAAAGACATAACCATCAGCTGCCATTGTGGGTCTTTGCAGGTTGTTCTTGGTTCCATAAATCTGCAATGATAAATATCTTGACACTGATAAGTTTGAAATCAGTGTGTGAAATTGAAGTTATTCATGAACTTTTGTAGCATGTTTTCTAGGACATGGACAAATTGATTTGTTTTGACAATAATGTAAAACATTGGCACCACACTTGTCTTTGTTTGCTGTACTGAACACTAATTTCTGACCTATCAAGTGGCCACAAAGGAGGGAAGCAGTTTCCAATTATGCTTCATTACAACCACCCATCCCTGAAAATGATCAGAGTGGATCATAAACCCCAGTGAATGTGGCTTTAAGTCTAGCCCAGTGAAGAACCTAACAAATATGACCTTTGTGAGTATGCAAATCCTTAAATCAGTCACTGCAGCCATTAAATTGTTAACAAGCTCAGTCCTTCCATTTGCTCCCTACGCTGCCCAAGTCTGGTTGTAAACAGGCTATTAAAGGGTCTGCCTCTGCCTCAAGCGGCCTCTGGCCTTGGGCTCACAGAACCAGCACTGCAGCTCTTAATGAAGCGGAAAATTAAAAGGTTTGGTCGGACATTGAAAGCTTGTTTCCTTCTATGAAGGGTTTGTTTTTTATTCATCTCACTTTACCCGCTTCTCGTCACCACAACCCTCCACCCTCATTTCACAATCACACTCAAATAATCAAAGGTCACAATCAAATTAATTCACAAAGTGCTTCACATGTAACAGAAATATGGTCAAGTGGCTGAGCCCAGCATTACCACACACGCAAACAAGCCTAAATTAAAATTACAAAAACATGATACGGTAGAATGAAAAACTAATATCAGATTTGGAAATGTGGGGCCTTGATAACACTTATTTGCATACTTAAGTACATTTTTAATAAAGTATTGTAGCAATGACATGCTCTACGTGTTTCTAGTGTTCCTTCGGGTCTGTCACAATATTCACACCAACCAGAACACAAAGCTCTCATAAGAATATTATATCTGGGGGCTTCATAATACTTTTTTATTTGCATACTTTAGTAAATGTTTAATAAGGTGTTGTACAGTAGAAGTGCTATGACAGTCTGTATGTTTTTACAGTTCCTTCGGGTCTGTTATATTACTCAAAGCAACCAGCACAATGAGGTATCATCGGAATTTAATACGTGGCAGCTACTGGTGTAGATCATGACATAAGTGACGGTATGTAGTGCATTTAATCTGTCACTGCCGAACCTTACCAGGGGGCCACAGCACAAAAGAAAACAACATTAATATCCTGTTGACCTACTGGAATGAAATATTTAAAAGTTTTTTCCTGCTTCCATAATATAGAACAAGCTCCCGCTAACTCTGCTGTCAGACAGGAGAGTGTATCTCATGCTCAAATAACTAGCCAGGTGCTGAAGGCCCTACCAGTGGCAAGACCCTATGTCATTTCTAAATGCCAGTCGCCAACTTTTTAATAACTGCAACCACAGATATATCATCTCTATCTCACAGGGCCACTTAAAAACTAAGGGCCGGCTGAAAACTTGAACTTAAATGCTTAGTCTTTATATCTTGCCATTTTCAAGAGGGGGCCCAGAGAATCTTGGACTTAGAGGTTTCAAACAGACCTGTAAAGTACAGAAGTAGCTTTCCGAGGGGAAATATGACAGATGTGTCAATAGCCCAAGTTCACTAGCTCTAATTAAATTCTAAGGGCTCAACACTGAGTGAGCCTCGAATATTTTTGAGGGAAGCAAAAGGGCTCACAAATTACTTTGATTGGTAGCCAAGGGACGTGAAATTGTTTGCCAAAGGTAACGGGAACTGTGCTCTGAAAATGACCTCTTGAATTGACCTCAATCACTCGGTCCTGCTGCGTCCCACAATCCCCTTAACTTTTGGCAGTTTTCCTGCGTTACCACGGTGATGGCCTAATTTGGAAGAGGTTGTGGGAGTAGAGAATGCAGTCACTCATTGAAGGGAAGGACCTGGGACTTCAAACCAGGGTTTTGGCCCTGTGAACTTTGCTTCCTGCTACGTGTTGTTGCACTGAGTGAACATCTAAATTGGCTTGGCTTTTGTTTTGGCTTTGTATTCCCAGAAGCACTCAGGAAGAGGACTTTGTGTAAATGATGCTATTTATCCAGAGCCTATGGTTGATACTTTTTTAAAGGATCATTTCATCCAAATCACAAAAAAATAGCTGTTGCAAAGTAGATAGTTTTCATTTTATGTGCAGAGGTTTACAGGTATACACCTTGGGGATTTAAGCCCCAGTACAATGGGAGGAAAATAGAAGTTTGTGGTGCTCAACGCATCAAAAATGACATTTGAAAATCTCAACAACAACATTTCTTTACAGAAATAAGGACCTGGTTATTCTGGATAATCCGCAGACTGCTGTGAACAGTTTTTATTGGAAACTGTTTTCCAAAGAAGAAATAGTCTAAGAAATTGCCCAGAGCATTGTTTCTGGGAGTATACATTGTTTTAGATTATTTTTCAAATATCATTTTCAGTGCTTTCACTGGCAGAAACATTCCATTCGCCTTTATTGTATTGGGGTGGCAAGCAGAATTCTTGGGCACAGATACCTCACACCTAGGCACATCTAACCACCACAACTACCTGCATGACTAAATACCACTGGAGGTAAGTGAGAAAATATATTTTTAGTTATTTCAAAAAATATTTGTAAGGTGAGCATTTCATTTTTGCAGTTGAAGTCTATCAAATCTGGTGGCAGAAGCTACAGCAGACTAAAAACATAGCTACTAAGTGAAAAGACGCATTCATCCCTTCCCAACATAAAATACATGGTGGATATTTTGCACATAGAATATTCACTCATTTATATGTGGAATATTCTGTTATTTGTCACATACAAAAGACTTAGACGTTTAAGAGGTAAAATGAAATGCACAATTTACACCTAACATTGCCTTGGGTGTCTCTGGAGGAGGTAATTTGACAAGGATATTTGACAGGGAACACTCCTTGCATATTCAGTAAAACAGTTTCCATAAACCATTGCTTTGACCAGCCACAGGGTACAATGATTTACTAAACAAAACAAGTGTAAAAACTAATTTACAGCTTTGCTGTCTCAAAGGCACACAAAGTACTCTAAATCTCCCTCTAATAGCAAAATTATGATGATTAAAGAGCTGCATGGTTATTCTAATACTTTGCCTTAGTCACTGAACATATCCACTGAGATTATGGATCATTCTGAAGGCAAGCAGATAGAACTGTCCATGACCTGTGTTATCTGTCAGTGTGTTTACAGTATACTTGGAATCTATTCCCTGGACAGAGGAAGATGGGTTCTGCCTCCTCGTACTCTTTACAATTTTGGTCCATTGGGGACAGATGCCATCTATGTTCCTGGCATTGTGCAAGATGTTCCCTTGCATACGAGATTTCCCTGCTGATGTTGTCCTGTCATTTCCTTTCTTGTCCATGATATAATGTGACGATGTGGTGTCCCACACAACATGCTCCATCTGAGAGGTCTGACAATGTCCCGTGTCTCCACCCACCCACACAACCAAGCTGTGATGTTCTTCAACACCTAAAGCTGTTTTCACTGATGGTGCGAAGTAAAAAAAGAGCCTTTTGCGCTCCTGCAATAGGTGTTATTTGAATATTTTAAGTGCAAAGAGATTCTGAATCAAGACACGTTTACTTGACTACAAAGACAAACCACAGAGAAGCATCCAAAATCAAACATAAGCCAAAATTTGAATGAAACAGCTAGTTGAAAAGATAAACACATAAAAATTGATCCACATTTTTACCTGATCTAACAGTTCTAAGAAGAAACTCATTCAACGATTAAAAGGAACTATGATATTCTAAAAAAAAATAATAATCTACAATAATCTTGTTATTCTTGGGTGTCATTTTACACTTGGTCTTCATAGTTAAAGACATCTGATTAAACTGTTGTTTGGTATGTCAAATACTGAGATCATAATGGGATGAGATGATAATGTACCAATATTTATAACAGCATTTTTCCACATTGACACATTTCACACATATAATTTCTAAATCCTCAAAACTACTTGTTTAAAAACTGTAAACCTATGTAGAAAAATTCAAATAGGGCATGTGTTGATTCACAGACAAAAAAATATGTTAGTATTAAATGAATGTATTGTGTTTCTGTTAATTAAACGATTGGTTCATGTTTGTTTAACATTTTAAAAATTCTGATGATTAAATGAATATATGTTGGTCCAATGAGGAGAAGATATCTCAGAACATTGATTCTGACATTATTGGCTTTTGCGCATGCTCTAGAAGAATATTTTCATATTATTTCTTGGCATCCTCGATATTTAGCATAAGTTATGAATATATATCTATGTGAATGAGTGTATTGTGTATTGAGTTCAATAGGAGTGATAAATATTAGTCATTAGATACTTTTTACCCGTTTCTCAGTAGGCTAGTTTTCCCTAAAACATCAGTTTTGGCACTCACTATTCTCACAGGTAATAATGCTGCGCATTAATATTTTTGTTTACACACTGGGTAATGTTACATTATCTGTAAAAATTGCTTTTTTGTGCTCCATTAAGACACTAACTCTGTTAGTGGTCAGCGAGGGAAGTGCAGACACAGAAAATAAACTGCAACCAGCAGTTTCAATCAAGATGAAGTGAAGGTTAAAAAAAAAAAAACGTATGTCAGCGGGTTAACACTACGGGTTCAGAGCACCTGTGGGTAAGCATTTATTTCAGCGATTTTACAGGCGAACCACACCATTCCAGCACTGCTGCTGATTAAAAGCTGCATTTGAGCTTAGTATTTTATTCATGGAGAAGAAGAGTGTTAGCTACAGGCTGAGCCTGTCCCTTTAAGAAGGAGTAGTGGTGGGTAACCTGTGCCTGTGTTGTAGCCAGGCTAGCGGCTCTGCTATGAGAGAGGCCTCCCCGAACTGTGTGGAACTGAAGTGCCAGGGTGTAGGTTAGTCTTAGCCAAGGTCAAATACATGCTAATTAAAATGGTTACATTACTGCTGGTCGGCCATAAATGTCTATGGAATCTCATGACATAGCGCAGCAGTAATCAGTGGGCCTATGTCTTGTGTTTATTGCCACAGAAGAGAAGTAAAACTCTCCAGTTTGTCACTGAGTTGGCCTGGACAGATGAGGTTGTTGCCAGCTGAGAGCCAGGCTAAAAAGATTAAAACCAGGTCTCTAACAACGATGCAGAGCAGTAGTTCTGGGAATGTAACAAGAGGCTGTGTAAATACTGTCCAAACTTTGCTGCCAGTACTCTCTCAAAAGATGTAAAATATAGATACAAAATATCATAGAGCACTACTAAATATTATAGGAATCCATCAAAGGTAAGCTGTTATGCAGTCGGTAACTTCTTAATGCAGACATATTCCACTGTCAATTGAATTTAAATCACTTACTAATTTTAATGAAAGCTTACTGTAGGCTGTGCACTGGGCTGACATATTATGTAAGGGAAAATGATATGTAATAAAAACAAATTGTCAATATTGATGGACTTGGATCAGGATCGGCAAAAATCATGATCAGAATAACCTTTTGTCTTGTCTGATGCAAATGTTTTTGGACTGCAAAGCTGCAATTAGATAAAATTTTGCGGTGATGTTTGTGTTCAAGTTTTCAATTTTTCCCTCAGAATGTTTATGCTGCAGGGTGAAAAAGCCCCTGACAGGGCTTATAGATACCATACATATACTACACAAAATGTTCAATAATAATAATACTGCATATTAGGTGTGGGTGCAGTTTGCATGGGTCCCTACTATTTTTACAGTTCTGTGCGTAAGCAGGATCAGCAGCACTGGTTTATAAAGCACTGAATGGTTTAGGGCAAAAAAACATTTCTGATCTACTGCTATGTTATGAACTATCCAGACCTCTCAGGTCGTCTGGGACAGGTCTGCTAAATAAAATAACGTTGCTTTGTCTTGCCAGGTCGAGGCGTAGACGTAGTGGACATGCTCTGATGCTGACAGACAAAACCTGAACTTCAAGCCTATGTTGGTCATTTCTGACTTTGAGAATCAAGGAATAGGCAACAAAGCAGGACATAATCTAAATGGGGAAAAGGAGGGCAAGGGAAATCTGGTCTCAAAAGGACATCGCAGAAAAACATGGATTGTATAAACTATTACAATAAACAGTAATTGTAGGGAGAGAGGAATTAACCTCAGCACTATGTACATTGCCATGGTTGTGATAAGGTTTTCCTGACTGAAAAAAGTAAAATAAACCAGTACAGTAGATGTATTCCAATTTTCTTTTTGTATTATTAGAGAGATTTGTATTGGTCACTATAATTTGCGTCGTACCATTGTACATTGTACCTTGTTCTCCGGCGGGCTGGACCCAGACCCAGCTCCACACCAGTGTGTAGAGTGTGCCAGTGTGTGGCAGCCGCCCAGCAGACACCCGGCCTGTCCACTCTGCCCAGTCCAGAGACACTCCAGCAGCGAAGCAGGCTCCGAAGTGACCGCAAGAGGACCACCAGGCTGAACAGTCAACTCCGTCAAATACGCCATGCTCGACTTCACCAACACCACAGACAATATGTAGCTGCTAGCTGCCAGTTGTAGCTGCGGTAGTGGGCCAAACACACGTCATATTAAATCGAGTCAGCCCTACTCACAATACATTACTGAAACAGACCAACACCACAAGCCTGTCAATTACAAAATAACCCAAAACGCGAAAAGCTATAAATCATAATTTTTCCTGTGGAATTTTAATTTGAAATCTGATACACAGTCATTTTTGTGTAAATGTTTAATGAGGCTGTTATAAATGTTCAATTGTCATGTCGAGGAAGCGTGATCAAACATATCATCAGCCTTTTATTAATGTGCTATGCAAACCCTGAACAAAGAAAGAGTTAGCCATGCACCATGATTGACAGACTGAAGTTATTGCACATGATCCGCTCTGGCTGATATGTCTCTGAGACTGTAAATATATCTACTGTGGTTGGCAGAGACTACTGTTCAAAACATAACTCGGTTTCTTTTCCGCTCTTGATATTTGTGATGAAGCAGTGGGTGTAATAGAAAATCTCTCTCATCCTTTTCCCCCCCAGTTAAAATGGAAACCAGACAGGGAGGAAACGAGAGTGGCGGGCCACAGCAGCTTCCATCACTTATCCACCACTCATGCATGATTGAAAGGCCTCTGCAAGCTTGGGGGACTGCATCATTTATACCAGGCTCCTTCAAACATCAAGAGGCAAGCAGCAGCTATAGTTAATATTGACAAAGCATTGACTTAAAAAAAATTAAAGGCAGAGGAAAGTCTAAATAAAGTACAAGTTGATTCCCTCTTGGGTAAAGCTTAGACTTTTGTCTTCTCATTTTCCTCTGCTCCTGCACTAATCTTTTAGATGGATTCAGCTAAATTGTTATAGTCTCCCAAGGAACATAAATGGAGAGCATCCAGGGATTTGGAGCTGCTATTAGGGAGACAAAATGATCCATCAAAGCAGCTGCTAAGGAAGGAACTGGGAAATAAGGATGATGTGAGAGAAAGAGCTATTTTTGTAGGGATGTCATGTGGTGTTTTTTTTTCTCCTTTCTTATTCCCTAGCTTTCTTTGTTCCCCTGTACTGGAAACACCACTGTGGTGAGCTAATCTATGTTCTCTTGCCCCATGTGTGCTCCATACATTTGGTCTTCATCAAACTTGCATTCTGTAAGAATGCATTAAGCTTAGCCCTATCAGACCACTGACTCGACCACCACCTCAGCGGCAGCAGCGGCTGCCACTGAGGTGGTGGTCTCCTCTCCTGCTTCATGTCCGTATCACCTCAGCTTTACATTAAAGCAGAGGTTTTTTGCTTATCAGTCAGAGCCCAAAGTTGTATGATGTGTTGAATCTGCATTAGATGCCTGGCAGGTGTTGAGAAAGAAAGAGCTGAGGGAGTGGTGGGAGGTAGAGGGTGGGGGTCACCACACTGATTAATGACTGAAAGCAGCAGAGCACCACATTCTCCCTTTCCTCCGCCTACATCACCCTTGGAAAGAGGAGAGTTATATCCAGCACATCACTGTTGCAGAATCCCAAGCCTCATCCAGTTGTGTTGTTGATGTCAAATCCCAAAACCCCCAAGCAGTGAGATTCAAATCACTCAACTCAGCTTTTGTTTTAGAAGCTTTTTTTTCTCTTCACTGGTCCCGGAGATGGAAAGCTTGCACCTGTCAGTCACAGTTGCAGCTGGGTTTTGATGCCTTTAAAAGTGTGACATCATGCTGTGATAAGAGACAGGAGCCCTGGCTCAGGCTGTAGCTGTTCGCCCACTGGGTTTCCAAAGGGAAATGGAAACCACTGCAGTATTTACTGTTTAGTTTTTGCAGCCTTTCCTTACACTAAACAAATCCCCCACAACCGAAAACAACTGTCGAGAAAAAATAGGAAACATCTAGGCCTACATAGATTTATCTCTGGAGAACAAGTATCATGAATCAATACTGATTTTCCCTGTTTGAAGTCATACAAGTCCCTGTTTGAAGTCATGCAATCTGGCACAACTAAAGTAAAGACTTAAGAAATACTTGTGCTATATTCAGCTTGAGGTTCAGTAGCTGAGAAAATTGAATTGAATTAAATATGCCAAGATAAAACACAGAAAGGGGTGCAACGGTACGTGTATTTGTCACAAACCGTTCGGTACAGGACATTCGGTATGCAACTTCCTTGGTTCGGTACGCCCTGTGACCCAGACATTTACTGTACAAAATAGTTGTATATGTCGACTACTCGCAGCATGGAACAGAAATTCTAGAGCGCAAGTTTTACCTGGAAAGTTTTGGCAGTGCGACAGTTGTTGTCTATCAGCTGTAGCATGCTAGTCGGTTTAGCCCGGTTAGCCAGGTAAGTTAAGCTCATGTAGTGCTGCTGCCTCCGAACGGCAAACACAAATGAGAGACCAGAGCTGGAGGATCCTCCCATGACATATAGAGCCACCGTATGGGAGAATTACGATTTCCGGTTAGTTACAGCAAAAATGGACCACAAAGTGTCAAAATGTGCGCCACATTGTTCAACTGAATTCTGAAAAACCGTACATATCAAACCCTAAACACAGATATTTAAAATGGTCTCTATCCCCAAAGCTGCATGCAAGTCATTACATTAATCAATATCTTTTAGCAAAGGGATAGATAAGATGTAATTTAATGACAAGAGATGAAATGCAATATATAATACATTCCCTAAAAGAAACAAAATCATGTAATAAACACACAAGCAGTGTCGCAGATGCTAACACATACCCACCATCTTCAATAAAATGTGCTCAGTGCTAAAACACAAACAGTTTTCCTCGCCCTCCCACATATTAGTATGAGGTTGGCCCCAGTGTCCTCAGGGTCCTGTCCTTCAGTGCTGTGCAATTCTGTGATAAGACTGGTGATAACATCTGGCCACAAGATCAAGAATCAAAAGGGAAGAATCCTGCCAGGTGGGGAGAAAAAAACTGATAAAATCAGACAGAATATTTAAGAAAAACTATATTTAAGCTTCCCCACTGATCGTATCAAATATGTCTGTAATATCCTGTGAATTTAATTAATGACTCATACAGCTCTGGCTGGAATCATCAAGCTATTTTGTGGTGAAAGTACCTATTTTTCTGATAGAGTGTAAGATCAAGTGTTTAAGGATGTCAATCAGTGCTCATCTTTATGGTGTTTCCCAGGAACAGGGGGAAGGTTTTAGATCACAACTGTGATCTAAAACCTAACCTATTATACCCCGAAAATGAGGAAAAAAAGACATACATTATACATTAAACAAGCTAAGTGAGATGTGTCACTGTATAATTTACATCTCATTGTCATACCTACAGCCAAGCGGCTTAATTACTCTGTCAAACAATTGAAAAAGCTTCAATGGGAGTTGGAACAGAGCTCTGACAGCCTCTGCGCCTTGACCTTAGGTCCCCGCTCTTAGACACTCCATGGGTACCGATGCAGAAGCAGAGGTTAAAAGAGCTCAAAATAAGCCTGTCTGAGATTCAGTAGCAAACTTTTTCTCATTTATTTTTTTCCACACAGCCAAAAGTGGCTTATCATCCTAGCTTCACGTGGGAATTATCGGTGATTGATTGCTGCAGCCTAGATTTTCAAGGACTCACCAGGATGCGTGAGGGGACAGGTATGCTTAGCTGACCTCCCAGGCCATTGATTAATGCTGTGTGTACTGCTGATTTGTACCACTCTGCCAGAGAGCACTGGGAGAGGCTGCGGAACACATGGTCCTCTCTGCTTTGATAAAACCAGAGTAGGAATAAACATACTCTTCCTCCATCCTCTTGAAAGCAATGGAAGAGAGATTTAGATGGTAGAAACACTGCAAGCAATCCACCCCGGTGCTCTGACAATCTATACTGTTGCTACCACCGTTGCTTCCAATAAGTGGCCAAGACGTTGCCCAGAGGCTAGCTACCGTAGCAAAAGTGGATGAAACAGGGATTGCT
The DNA here is from genome assembly GCF_020085105.1 of Siniperca chuatsi. Classification (NCBI taxonomy): domain Eukaryota; kingdom Metazoa; phylum Chordata; class Actinopteri; order Centrarchiformes; family Sinipercidae; genus Siniperca; species Siniperca chuatsi. Next base: position 16,745,799 of record NC_058060.1, read on the forward strand.
GACCGACATGAACCATAAAATGAGAAAAGCTGCGAAACTTTTGTGTAAACACAACAAAATGTTTTTCATAGGCACCTCCGGGGGTAGGGGGGGTAGCTTCACATCTCTCCTAGGTTCGAGTGGATAAAGAGGCCCATGCTTAAAATCACATCCAGGCACCCTAAGTAATAAGCTACTGAATGGAAACGCCCTGAGAACATGCGGACAGGGCAAGGCAGGCAATCCATTTCATGTGTTTATACTCAAGGCCGAGGAGCAAGACAGGTCTGCGCTGTCTTTCCCCAGGCTAAGGGGTTTTGTTTGACACAGATACGCTCAACTTTGTTTACCATTCCCTTGAATTTTCTATTTAGTTTCCTCTCTGCACAGCTGCAGGGCTAAACACGTGTTTGTGTTGCAAAGCTCGGTGTGATGCTGGAGGTCCCTTGGTTCACGGTTAAGGCTTTTGACTGATGGACAGGTTCCCCTCTGGCCATGGTATCCTGCCTATCTGCCTACTAACACTCACTTGTGCAGAATCAGAAGAGAGTCTGGAAAAGCTCAGCAGGAAGGGTTGAAAACTGAGGGGAATTGCTTTGATTTTGTTGAAAGTCTTCTTTTTTTAGGTTTTCATGTAGTCCATTCTGATAATTACTATACAATTGGAGAACTATTAATAAAGCATAATAAATATATCTCTGCTGCAATGTCTAGTTTACAATACGGTATGTAGCAGTTTGCAAGGATGCAGCCAAGTGACACGTGGCTCAGCATAATTTTGTTTCACACATGATACAGCACCATTGGACTATCCAAATAAAGTGTTACCTTATGTGTAACACTGTCCAAAGATGGAAAATAAACATTCCACTTTCAATTTCTATGCTTTTTCCTCACCCTAACAAACAAAGCAATTTTCACGTTTTTATCAAATGTTCACCTTTTTATGCACCTTTTAATTTCCTTCATAAGAGAGGAGGGAGACGAGCAGAGGACAAAGACTTACAGAACAGAGCATAACCCTGCAAAATGTGTTTAAAAGAGCCACTTTGTTATTAGGCGATTTACGATAGAGAATGGCAAAAGATGAGACAAATCGCTGCTGGAGAGAGCATGTCCCCTGGGTGCATGTAGGGGTGGCAGACCAACTGGAGTTGCGAGCAGGGGTCAGGGATTTACTTGTGTGGGCATATGCAAAAATGTGCACATACGTAAAGCGCACAGCAGCCCCAGCGAAGTAACAAATGGCCTATAAGAATGACAGATTAGCAGCACAGATAGGATGAAATGGCATAGAAGGCGCACAGGGGGGGTGAGCCACCATCCATCCCAGTCCGCAGGTGATCCATCAGGACGTGCAGAGGTCCGGTAAAGGGCAACCCAGGAGATGTAGCAGGAGACAAAACCCTGTCCGCCAGATGTTGAATGCTATTCCTTGGATGGATCATCTGGCAAGGGTGTGTGTCTCTGTGTGGGCATATGAGAAAGAGAGAGCCATAAATGATATGGGAATATTTGTATGGTTGTGCATGTGAATTAGGCTGTTGGCGAGATGTGAGAAATCCAGCTGTGTGTGTCTGTATGAGTGTATTTAAGCGAGAGGCACAGCGTTACTATGGGAATTCAAGCGTACTAAAGGTAGATATGAGAGATTTGGGGGTGTATTTGTCCGTGTGTATACTCTAGAGAGAGCCAGCAATAGCTGAATGCTTATGTGTGTAAGACTGAGGTGGGGGGGATGCAGGAGTACAAGTTGTGTGCAAGAAAGAGAGTCACTTATACAGTGGGAATACTTAAATATCTCTATGTTAGACTCCAGCTGTGTGTATGCATGCATGTGCGAGTTACACCCTCACAATTCAAACATGCTTATGGTTATCAGCCTGCATTCAGAGCTCTGGTACAGTTGTATCAACCAGCTCGACACAAAGCCTCCATATCCTCGCTCAGAGCCACAAAACAAAGGGTTAAAACAATATCCTCTCTGATAACTTGGGGCTGAATGGGAGTGAGATTTGCTCCGGTGATTATGCAGTCAGACACAGCAGCCACTTTGATGCGTGATCATACTGCTGATAGCTTGAGAGTGCACGGATAAAATGACAGTTTTGTATTCACATATACACCGCCCACCCACCATCACCACTAACACGACACACACACACACACACACACACACACACACTCAGATATACACACTAATCCCCAGACTGTTTGCCCTACATGCTAGAGCAAAAAGTGTGCTGAAAATTCCAATGTGGGGTTCAGCTTTGAAATGGACCTCCGTTGCTCCAGGTGCCTGAGGTCGTGAAATCAGAATGAGATGCCTCCTGAGAAGAATGTTTGTCAAACATCATTTTACATCTCCGTCTTCTCCAGCTTTGGTGTGTTTGCACTAGAAAAGTGGGAACCAGAGGTGCTAAAACAGACAGACTTATAATACGTGAACCAAAAGACACAGAGGTTCGAGGACGGTGCATTTTGGTTGCTGCTGAACAGCACTTAGAGACCAAACATCAAAATGCACGATCACATCCAGCCTCTGAACCTAATCTTTAGGCTGCCCATGCAATATTTCAGTGTACACGGTTTCAGCTTGCATTACATGTGTCATCTCATAGCAGGGACGGCACTGATGACACAACAATGCAGCAGTACAGCTACAGATGCTTTGCTGCTCAACATGTGTTGAGGAGCAGAGGGGTTTTAATCATGTTATAAAGCAATATAACTTTAAATGCAGCAAAAAGGCACTCATTCACTTTTAGTTGGTTACAGAAGCGGAGCAAACACATATCTTTTGACAACATTAGGGATCTATGCACTGGTTAATGGTGCCTCCAGATTGCAAAGGGCTGATTAATTGATTAGGCCCATTAGGAAAGGAGCATTAGAAGTGCTATTAATTTTGCTGCAGCAGCGCCCCTACGTGTGCTGCCAGAGAGCAGATGGCAATGAATGATGTATTTTGTTAGAACAGTAAATATTGACAGGTGTGCCTGGACGCCTCCTCTAGCTCCCCATGGATGTTGCAAAGGGAGAGCATTCTAATTGGCTGTCTCCAGTGAGGAGACCTCTGGAAAGCAGATGCCCTGACCCACTCTGGCCCAAAAACGGCAGATGAGGAACTGAACAGCTTTGAGCCATGTGCTTTACCCTCTATTGTGAATGTATACCATGTGTGGAGGGGGAGTGTGGGGGGAGACAAGTACAGTGGAGAGGGAGAGCGGATTCTGAATCTGAACAGCTTTGGTTTGGGTTGGGGAGCACTCAATAATGGGTCCTTGCCTGGCTCCACTTTGCCTCCAGTCACAATGGCTCCACGTCATTCAATCGGAAAGCCAAGAAAACTCATTTCTGAGCAGCCTTGACATCAATTGCACTCTCTCGCTCAGTGGCAATTTTAAATCGATTGCTTCACACAGATCCCTTCCCAGACTTGGCGAAATTTAGCCAATTTCAGACACAACACAGACACTGTAAAGCAACATGAGAGACCTATGAAAGGAACAATAAAGTTATATTATTTGCGATTAGCTGATCTCTCTCTGTCTGAGCATCACATAGTACATTTTTAATGCCTGACTTTTAAGGAGGAGGCACCATAGGAAATATTTCCTCAGTTCCATAAGGTACATTCAAGGACTCCTACACTGTTGAGTTGCATGTCTTTAGGCTGTGAGAAGAGACAAGAGCACAGAAAGACACAAACACAGCAAGATGTCATCAAGTTATTGATCGTGGGTCCTTCTTGCTGAGAGGCAACAGCACTGCCACGTGAGAGAGGTATCAGTTACGAGCCAGGAAGGTAGCCCCCCAGGGTTGGACACCATCAAGATGTTTAAGTTAAACCAGGTCAGGTGGCAGGGAGCCACATCACTGAAAATGTCCCCTACAGGGATGCAAAGTCAGGAGGGCGGATGTGGAGACCATCAATGCTACAGTTCTAATTGTGGATACTTAATGAAGACAGATTAATAGATTAGATAGACAGATTAACAATTAATCTACTACTACATACAATTACTTACCATGTTTGATTATTTTGTTGATTATTTCTTAGATTATTTGAGTAACAGCATAATTGTTTAGTCAGTTAACATCAGTAAAAATGTCAGCAAATAGTGAAAAATGTCCATTACAATTTCCAAGAACCCAAGGTGAAATCCTCAATTTGGTTCTCTTGTGCAACTAACAGTCCAAAACCTAAATATATTGAATTTACAATGAATTTACTGATTATTTCAGCACTAAACAGACAGAACGACAGACAAAGTATTTATTTAAGAAAGTATAATTTTAACTCAACTAGCAACAACATGCTGGCTTTCCTATCACGTGACAACACAAAGGATACATCACTTCCATTTCCCTGTGTGACACAATACACAGAGCCTTTTAGTTACATGACAAAGATGACTGGTGTGTGATAACAATGTCGTTTTTTCCAGGCAGGTGCAGATGAAGTGTCTTTCCCAGAACGTCCCCTTATTCTATCTTCACTCCTATGCGTCCTCTATCTTTCTCTGTATTTTGGTCTCTGAGAGCCAGCGGGCCACTGTACCTCCGATTCTACTCCTTCATCCATGAAGACACGGGAAATTATCTTCGGCCTGTGTGCACATGTGGGTGTGTGTTTCAGTATGGTGGTGCTGGTTGACGGAGGATAAGGAGGTTATTTTTAAGCAAAAAATTAAAAGTATGCACACAATTTTCACCTTAGCAGGGTAGAAAAAACTCATGACGTGCACATGACGAGACACCTTATCCCTCTTCTCATTTCAATTACATGTTATTTTGTCTTACCTTATATGCTCTTTTAATCTCTTTTAGTTCATTGTGCCTTTCTGTCTTTTCGCTTTTCTCTCTTGGCCTATAGCTTAACTGTGACCTGCTGTGTTAATGGACTCTACAGTGACTTTTACTGCTGCATGGTGGTGCGTGATTCTATTGTAAAGCTCTTGGTCAAGTTGTTTTGAGAGGTGCTATACAAATAAAGTTATATTGCTACAAGAGAGAGATAGATAAAGGAGAACATATCAAAGTTAGGTGACCCATCTCTAAAATCTTGACTACAATGGACCTTTAAAAAACTTAATTCAAAAATCTCATCTCAATCTTAAGCGTTAAGATAAGCAGTCTTCTTCTTCTTCTTCTTCTTCTTCTTCTTCTTCTTCTTTGCATTTGCCTGGTGCATTGCTACATTTCTTAGCACATTACCGCCATCAGTGGAATAGTTTGAAACAGACAGCCAGAATATGGATCACGTCACCGGCATGCTTTTGGGCGTACACATTCATACTTGTGCATATGTTAGCAGAGTATGAGATATAAACAAAACATGAACCTGCTCATCATTACATTGCTCCACAGTACTGCTAGAGGTCAGGAACTCAACACTGTACCTTTAAGCGCTAATTTAGTCCATTACATGACTGACAGGACTGTGCTTGGATTCTGTGTAACCAAGCATATTACAATGCCTGGTTACATTTCAGCCCACCTGCCTAAATGAAATTTGGGCTCTCCACTGATGTACTACATACACCACACACTTTCATTATTTAGCTGCATAAATGCAAATCAAAGCACAGGCGCTCTGAGGCAGGGCTTGTGGAGGACAAGGTAAATAAAGGTGAAGCGGAAGCGGTGAGCCATTCTTCTAGTGTCCTTCTCTAAGCCTTATTACCAAGGAAGAAAAGTGATACAGCTGATACAATATAAAGGCCTGAAAAACCATGGCTATCTCTAATGCAGTCTTTTCCCTCAAACAAAAGGACTGAAATAAGGTCTTTGTCAGCAGTTAGGGCATCTGTCTTCTTTCCCTCCTGCTCGCCTTGAGATAAAAGAATCAGCAAAGTAGCATAATGATTGTTAATGGGATTTTTATTAACCAAATTATTGTCTCGCTGATAATTGCTTTCTCAATGTCATGTAACTGTGTTTTACACTGCCACTGAATTAATGTTGGGCATCAATGGAGTTTATTAGCCAACATCAGCATGGCTCTCCATCACCTCTTTGATTAGGAAAATCATATAGATTTTACTAGAGTTATGCTGTTAACATCCCACACAGTGTATTTCGGAACTGGGACTGGGGATAATTCTCTTGCATTGGGAGGCTTTGCACAACAGTGCAACAGCAGCCTTTCCACAGTGTAATCCAATGAGAATTCAATTGTGTGTGTGTGTGTGTGTGTGTGTGTGTGTGTGTGCATGCAAGTGTTTATCTGTGCATATGCATGTACATGTACGTGTGTGAGTGTGTATTAGCAAACGCAAGCATCCATCTAAAATACCATTGTGTTGCAGAGACAGAGATGAGCTTTGCTTCTTTTTAATTAGTGGCCCAGCGGACTTAACCCCACCTCATCATTCTGCCTGAACTAAGGCCCTACGATTAATTGACTCCTCTGAGTTGTCACGGAACTTCATTTCTTCAGGACACTCTGAGTGTGCCACTGAGTTCACAACACATTTTGCTTGCACAAATATTGAGTCTTTAGTAATGACATATGGTGAAGTCCTAGAGGGCTTTGATGTTCCATTTTTCCATCTTCCTCACAGCCGTGAGATGTATTCATCTGTCTTAGGCTGACTATAAGCTTAACAACTTATCATAAAATGTACCTTTTTCCTCATTTTTATGCCTATTTCTCTTTTCTCGTTACAGGTTTAATTGTTCTTTTGAACTGCCAGTAAGTTGCATGCTGCCCTGAGTTGGTAACTCTATTACTATTTCCATCCAACTGTCAAGAGAATCTGAATTGCACTTTTGAAATGTCAGAAAAATAAAATGCAAATTAGGTGTATTTTCATTAGCTGGGTTGAAGGGAATAAATAGTCTTTCAGAATATAAAACTTGCTAAGACAGAAAATAGACCAAGAAGAAAAATGTAACCAGTCTTAATGCTACAATAAATGCTATATTGTATGAAAAATTTAACTCTTTATCAAACACTTTGCTGACAGTAAATGTAACTATCCTCTGGGTCAAAACCCTCATCACAATGAGCCATTTCCATACAGCCACTCTGAATAATCGATCATAATGTACTGTTTGGAATCTGAAAAAATTTTCTAAAATATGCAATTATTTTGATCAGAAATAAGAGTGACCTCACCAGAATATGCAACAAAAAAAATGTTTTCTTCCCATGCTATGATTAGAAATGCCAGAGATGATGTATGAGGGGCACCTGAGATGGGAAGGTACCATGGGATGCAGAAAGCAAGCCATGGCAAATAGGTATGTTCCTGCCTTGGGCTACACTTATATATATATATAGACTTGGGTACTTACAATTCCCCAGCAAGAAGTAATGGTTCTCGGTCTGCCAAAGAGGGTGGACCTCAAAACTCACAAGGGGATCTTCTGAATGAAAGAGGGCTAAAGAATAGAATAACGTTTCTTCCATATGGGCATTGCAGGATAAACATTTTCATCTTACAGCTATGGCAGATAAATACAAACTTCACTGGTGCTTTCTGAAGTAAACTTTTCCCAATTAGCTTATCCATTTTGCCATTTCTTTCCAAAGGTTTATGGGTTTCTGGGCTCACTGTGACCTGTAGCAAAAGTCCAGGACTACACAATATCAATAAAAATACATTTAGGAGCAATAACAAACCTGTGAAAATGTTGAAACTGTGAAACTACTGTACAGCCTTAAAGAATAAGGCTAACAATATTCTAGATTTTTCTTCAGTCAACAAATGGCAAAACCAAAAGAACAAAAATGGTTTATGAATGCATGGATGGTGTATGTATATATGTTTTTAATAGTTTTTGGACAAAAATGGAGGTATATGCCATAGAGGAATAAGCTTTATCACTTGTTAGTAGGATCAATTCATTGTTGGTTATGGTGTTTTCATGGATTTGTTGACAATAACAAAAATATAGAATATCAGACTTATCCTTCAAGGCCCCACTATGCAATTGTTGTATTTGCCGTTTCCACCCAACTGTCTGTACACCAAAGGGTACAGTCTAATAAATTGCACTGCAAACCAATCATCGCTTGGGGCTTTAATTCCTGCAAAATGGTGTCTAAAATACCAGCAATACATTTGTTTCTTCAGGTACTGGCAGCTGCACCCTGTTATAAATGTCTCAGCAGAATTGTAGGCCAAGTGCAACAGGGGAATTAGTTACCTCTATTTAAAGGTCTGCTGCCTATGCTACCCCATTAAGCTTACACCCACAGATTTATAGGGGAAGGAAGTATGTACGGCTGTTGTGGTGCAATCTTGATCCTGCAACACTGAAACTGGAGCAGTGCCCTGTGAACTCAGCAGGAGTGCAGCATTTATATTGAACTTCATCAGTCATACCTGGCTACACACACACAACTGCTGCTCACCTACTGAGCATCATCTCCCTGGGATGATAATCTTTTCCTATAAACTCAATGGAATGAGGATCTCTTTGTAGAACATAACCATTTGACAGTCAGCGTATGTGCAGCACCTGGGGACTGATCGCAGGACACAAGTAAAGATGATGAGATAACCTTATTGACCTACAAGTTTATATAACAGGTACAATTTCTGTAAGTTTTATATTGAGCTGTCAAACATTGTTAGAATCGTTTCCACAGAGGAATAGTGGAGAGGGTTTTGCAGAGTCAGTTCTTGTTATAATAATAAAAAAAAAACATATTAGTCATTTTATTTTTCTTCACTTCATAAGATTTCACACTTAGCTGAATATTTTAAACATTACTGGTAACTATCAGCATAAGTTGCTGCACAAACTCTGCCATGATTTATTAGATCTCTTCTCATATTGTTTATGTTTCTCCTGACTCAATGTTGATGTCACCCTTGAGTTCTATTATTTATAAAGTGGGCAGTTCTTGGTCTTGTACTAAGCTCTTGGATCATGTAGTGGACTATTCATCAAATTTATTTCAGGGAAGTTAAAAGGTAACTGTGGACTGCTTATGCTTTTGAATGCAGTGACAACCATTAAAGAATTTCACCAGTAAAACAGTACTGTACGCACCAGAAGAAACACTTGAAATGAGTTAACCAAGTGTAGCACAGCCAGGAATATATTGCCATTGACTGATATTTGAAATGAGCCTTATCACCAGTTGTTCATCCAGATGCTAATGTGACAAGACATCATCTCAGCTCAAAAGCACATGGAAAAACAGAATTTCATGTGTGCGAACTGCATTCTCTTGTATTGTTGCCCGTATGGTGCGAGTTCTCCCTGGAGGCACGAAAAGATAGACTATTCTGCTTTTCCTGGACGTCACCTAAAGCTGCACTTTTAAAAGGCTTTTAGTTTAATTCGTTTTCCCACCTCCACAACTACTTCTTCTCAAATTAATGGGCCCCTAAACGTCTATCAGCTGAACACATTTAGCAGTGCTTTACTGTGCCTCAATCACTGCCAATGCTTTCAAGCATTATAATTTTGCTGCTTTGCATCAGTTAGAAACATTCGCTCTGCATTAACTACATTAGAATTTTACCCAGAGCCCAGAAGACTCGCAAAGGAAAAAATGAAAATTGGCTCAGAACAGAGGCACTTACACAAACTTTATGATTATGTCTTTATCACATTTCACGCTCTAACATAGGAAGCTTAGATTAGCAATGAGGAATTGATGCCAATCATTACTACTCAATGCAGCATTGCTGCATCACTTCACCACCAGTTATAACCCAAGGAAAGGAGAAATTGTCAAGGTCTGCTACCAGTGTAAAGAGGTCCTGGTTCTCTGCAACTGAATAATCCTGTTTATTAAAAGCGCTGTCACAGGTTTTTTGGGATTGGCGGCGCAAGAGGACCACCTTGAGGCACAAGCACAGTCTTATTAACAACAAATAAAATAGGCCATCATAGCATGCGATATCTCATAGCTTTTAAAACTAGTTTTAACAGATCAGCTGGAGCGAAAGTCGAACTCTTTTAATCCATGTGATTTTTGCTCATTCGTCTCAACTGTGCCGCCGTCACTACCGTGCCACTTTCGAACCTAAGCAATTTAGCTAGGTAAACAGCAGGATGAGAACAGAGACTCTGTTTGAGTCCAGCTGGCTCCACAAACATTATCCGAAGGAAGTGATGCTTTCACCTTCCAGATAAATGAGGACTCAACTTAGGTCAGACCAAACACGTTTTGGAAATAATTAAAGCAGTCATGTAGCAATAGGCCGTCTTGCTGCCTCACGGGCAAATTTTATTCAGCCAGCACATCGGGAGGGTGTGCGACTGGCTGTCGCCGAGGCTGACATGCGCTTTGTTTCTCCTTTTGTTAAGCTGTCATGTGAGGATGTTGCAGATCAGCTACTGCTTGTTTATGCCAACACCAAGCAATAAGATCCCGGACGAACGGTGTGGTGATACAGCTGGTCTGGGATCACTGACACAAATGCACACACGCATACATAAATACAGCTGCTTCCTGGGCTTCTTCCTCTCAAACACACATGCGCACGTATACTGGAGAGATAACACACCTGCAGTATCATTTTGCAAACTCAGCCCACAACAAGAATAGGGGCAATCAGACACCCATCTTTACACACAGAAACACACACATAATGTATGACAGTCCAGGAAAAGGCCCAGGAGTCTCAGTATCCCAGAGACCAAACTAGGCCAGGACCATTCTCTCTCTCTGTCTCTGCCCTTTCAATGTCCATCCCTGGCTGGTGAGGTGGCTTTTGACTTGGAGGATAAAGAGCAGGGAGCCTCTGCCAGGCTGGGAAAGGATACAAAGCAGCAGCCCTGACAACCACAGAGCCCTTCATTCCCTTTCAAACCAACTCCCATTCAGCCACCAGCCTGCCAAGATCCGGGACAGGAGCAGTGGGGAAAAGTAATTGACCCCCAATTAGATTGATTAAACCATATTGAATATGATTCATTGAAAATACTAGAATAAGAATAAGACACACAAGACAGAATCATCCATTCATGATGCCCTAGAGTCGTGCTACCTCTTAATCGTTCCCTGGGTGGAGTTAGAAATGTATCAAATAGATGAGCAAGTCAATGTTCATTTAAAAAAGGCCCGATAAAACAGTCCTCCTTGCTGAACTCATATTTAGCATTCATTGCATTTGACTTTTCACAAGCACATGATTTCATATGTTATCAAGGCTGCATAAAGAAGCAAGGCCAAATATAAACTCAGCACACACCCCATTTGACATCTGACAGACTGAACAGGTTTATATTGATCTCCCAAAAAATTAAGCAAACATTCAGATGATGTCTCCTGCATTAAGAATCCCCACAAGATCCATGTGTAAAGTCCTCTTCAAAATCAAAGTTTAAGCATCCGTGTTATAGTCTTTAGAGCTCAGCTCAAGCTACAGCCAAGTGTAATTGTCTGGCTGCTTTTGTTTTGCGGAGTTAGCCATTTTATATGTAATAAGCTGTCAGGGATAGTGAAAAGGGGCTAATTCCTTTTCTATTTTTGCCTCCCTGAGTAGAGGCTCTGCTCAAGTCTGACACTGACAATAATTAAAACTCTGCCTCAATGACTCTCATGTGCAGTGTTACATTTGTTTTCACCCATGTAATGTGTAATTTGGCTGGGCATCACCCCCCACATTTCTCTGAGTAATTTGTTCCCCCTGAAGGGTTCGAGCACTTGATAACGCTGGGCCATGATACTTAACCATGCTATCACTCACAAGTCTAGTTAAGAAGTATCTGAACTGAAGGGCTTCTCAAAGTCAGTAAAACGTGAGCTCAGATCGTACAGTGGGTATTAGAGGAACTTCATTATTCATTTTCAACTTTGGCAGCTTAGGAGGTTAGGGGATTTCAACAGTCCCCCAAAACTCTCTCATGTTTATCATTTCTTGTTTTCTCCTAATTACCAAATACCTAATTATTGTATGCACTGAATGTTAACATTAAAGGTTTTTAATTTTCAAACTTTGAGGACTGACAGCAATGTGCAGACTAGTGTGACCTTCAGTGCTACTTCATCAAAATTTCTTCTCCAGTACACCAAGCTTTTTTCATTAAAACACCTTCGGCTATCTTGCCTTCATCAGAGTCTGAAGTTGTTACCGGTTTTCCTATCCCATCCATTAAAAATAGCTTTTACAAAATACAGTATTTACTCCTTGTGGATACAAAAATGTACAAGAGAAAGATAATTGAGTAAATACAAAAAACACAATATTACAACCAACTTTACAAAATACAATATTTCACCATAACCAATTAATGGATTAAAAAGGCTGAATCTCAAATTCTTTCAACATAATTTTTCAAATTTTTCCAAACACAGAATACTCATATCTCTCAAATGTCAATCTACAGTTGACCTTAACATCCCTCCTTTAACTCTTGTTCATATTAGTTTCAAACATTCACACCTTGCTGATGAATGTAAGATAGCCGTTTGGTGAATGCAGCTTGGTGTAATGGAGAACAGTTGTGCAACATGTTTTACTGTTATGTTTTACTACATTACAGCTATTAACTAATCCCAACTAATTTAGAAAAATCAAAAAGTAAGATAATGTTTAGGGCTGCCCCCTTATAGCCGACTAAACTGTTAGTGGATGAGAAGAGTCGTAGTCGACCACATTTTCATAAGTCGGGTAGTCGCAGAAAAAAAAATACAACCCTCAAACTTGGTGATTGTTGCAACACAGACCATTTCTCTTGTAACACAGAAGTCACTTACCGGCACACTGCTGCTAACTGTACTAGCTGCCATTAGCTAGTTACCTAACTTAGGTAGTCATATTAGCTGATTTTACCCGGACTGGGAGCTTGGAGTACCGGGGGAGCGTTGGTGTTTGTTTACACCGTTAGCACAGGAGCTTTGGCCCAACGGGAGGAGGAGGTTTTCAGGCCCAGGGTGGGAGACAGCGGGGGTTGCTGCCAGGGAGCAGGGCCTTGAATGAGCACCAGATGCTCATTTTCTAATGCTCCAAAAATACATTTTTAAATAATTAAATAATTAAATTAATATCATAAACTAGTCGACTAATGGCTTGAACTAACGACTACTAGTCGAATAGGAAAATCTTTAGTCGATGGCAGCCCTACAAATGTTAATTGTAGAACTGTAGATACTTAACGTTGGTTGGTTTGGTTTGAGCTTGTTTGTTTGGTCAGTTTCTGTTTGGTTTGGGTTGGTTTGGCTGGCGAGTTGGTTACTGTAGATAAGGAATGACTAACAGAATATTTCATTTTGGGTTGTTTTCTCTATCAAAGACAACTCACTGATGGGAAGCTACATTGTACAGTCTACATTGTATCTTGAATTATCAAGAAACTTCAGCAGTGATGCATTGACATGCTCAAACCTCGCTAATTCAATTGGAAATTGTGATTAGCTTTTAACTGGCGGTATCTATAAAAATAATCAACAAATACAACAATCAGATCTGAAATGAATTTTCTCTCCAGCCATGGCATGAATCTAATTATAGTACACAGAATTATGCATCTGGGAACCGACAGCTGTTATTGTAATGATTATCTTAACCACTGTTATCAGCACGTCATTATTACGATCATCATCATCACATGTACAGCAAGAAAAGGAATCAATGCTCACTTTCACCTAAAGAAAGAGGCCCTTTTAGAATAGCAGACCTGATATTCACATGGCAAATTGCAATCACTTAATCCTATTACCACAATATTGTAGTCATGTTAAGCCTTACAATGAAGTACGCATTTGATGAAGACGTCCTGCATTTGCCAGGGAGTTGCACAGATGTTTGCACTCATAAAACACTGAGTAAAATTTAGCACTCATATTGCTTTTTCCTCCATCTCAAAGCTACAGCATATCTAAATTTCACCCCTGCTGTTTGCATATGTGAGTGCATTTGTGATGAACATCATCAGTTTATAACTAACAGTAAGGTAAAGAGTCAAACAGTTAAAGTTAATGGAAAACACAACATAATTACTGTATTTACTGCTCCAGACTTTTAACTGAAAAGTGATTTTGTCCTTAAATAAAGAGTTTCACTTCTTGTTTCTCCTGATAGTGCACATAAATTTTACTCTGGACTGATAAGAGACACAACCGCTGCGTTTAGAGAAAATTAAGGTCTGAGACTTTTAAAAAAAATTGTATTGTTTGGAAGCAATTCTCCAGGCAGGTGCAGCAGGCATCTCTTTTTAATTTGCTACATGCTCAGTATTCAGCCGCATGGATCAAAGGGACACTTAATTTTCCTCCCCTCTCCCCATTATGTTCAGTGAGGAATGAGGCAGACCCTCGCGGGAGCAGATTTGATTACTGTTTATCATTACTGTCACTCTCCATGGTGACAGAAGGGCTGATCCCAGGCCGCCAAGACACAACCAAACAGATTAGTAAGAGGACCCTTATTTTCTGCTGTACTTTTCTGCATTACTTGTACACTGAAGTCTTATTAGATTTTAATTGTTAAGTGATTGTAAGGCCTATTTCCCAGCAGCCACAGCAAAATTTTACATCTTTGTATTTGTGCTTAAGCAGTGGACAATTATCCAGAAACCACTTTAAACATTAGCCTGAAAACTTTAAATAAATGAAAATCATAAAATGTATAAACAGCTGTAACAGCATAGTGGCCGACTGCAAATGCTGATGTATTCTGATGTCTCTGCTGTTCAATGCAGGGGCAAACTGTGGGCCTAATTATCTCTCATCCAAGTTTGTTGTTGTCTCGTCCTCTCTAGTGCATCCTCAACTCTCCCTTTAAACCCACCCCAACTCCAGCACAATTGTGAATATTTCTGCACACTACAACAGTATTCCTTTCCAATTAGAGACACTATACTTTCATCGTCTCAAGTGAAACTGGTAATTTTTTTATCCGATTTGCTTCCCTCTAACTTTTTTTTTCTTCCTCTCCTTGTGTGATATTTTCCTGTGTCTACATTAGCATAAGTGCAGCAGTGATCTGCTTCAGGTTGGCGGTTTTTAATGGGACGGCATTTCCATTTCACAGAGGACACATGTGGCGGTGGGATGTCGAGGACAGCCGGGGGGGGGTAGCAGGTAAGGGGAAGCAGTACAAAGAGAATGGTAGAGACACTCTGCAATGAGTCCTGTCACCCTTAATAATGCAACAAGGATGGGGAAGGAGCAGTCATCTTCATCCCTAAACGGCAGACATAGTTTGTATGCCCCTGGATGCCACAGAGCCTAATTATAAGACAAAGCCTCATCTCCGGTCCATGGGCATGTGAACCACAGGAGAATCGACAAGGTCCCTAAGGTCCTCTCAAAGGCCTCCAGAGAGAACAGGTGACACAGGTAAGTCGCAGGGCCTGGGGGGACAGTGGCACAGCCCTCATGGCAGGGACTTGTCATGGATGTCAGAAAGACTTGACCCAGTTGTGGATTGAGTGCTGGCAGCTGTCTTGTCAACAGAGCATCTGTCAGTCTTGGCTCGCTAACTCACTATGCAACAAAATACACAGGAAAAGGAGTAAAATTCCAGGACAAAAGTCTCACTTTAACCTGAATTTCTCAGATAATGTGCAAGTGTGTGCTGTGTGTGTCTGTGCTTAGTACGTGTGAAATTTCAAAGGTTAGAATCAGTGAGCGAGTATAAGCTGAAGAAATGAATAACACTCAAAATGGCTTTATAAATACAGAGTAATACTGTGTAAGTCACCCATGGACTGTGCATTTTAAATCTCTGCCTTGAATGAAAAGTTATCTTTGAATAAACATTCTCCATATCACAGACAGAACACTGCACTTGTTTTTTTTTTGTTTTTTTTTACTAAAATCTTCTTACACTCAAAGCTTTTCACACATATGTTTGAAAATAGCTCTAAAACAAATCAATTTTGACCACACTCCTACCATCTTCAAGAGTTAAACAAAGGTCAGTTTGTCAAGAGGAGACATTTTGGATGGTTGATGTTAAACAGCACGCTCTGATTAACTAATCAGGTCTGTTCTATATAGGATTATGCAATTAATAACAAAGTAGCAAAGGTCATATTATCATAGAAAATGTAGTTGAACTTATAAATCTTCACTTCTAAGCTTATCTTAGCTGCAATTTTTCACATTAATACCATAATCCTGAGGGCTTTCCTTAAAGAATGGAAAAATGAGGCTGCATCATCATACTCTACTGCACTGTTAAGTGTGTTAAATGCTTATTTGATACAAATGTAGCACACATTAAATAAAACATGATGGTAATACACTTTTTTGATTGCGCCCTCACATACAGGAATTCTAGGAAGAGCCCTAATTTCTGCTAGTGATATGGCTAGAAATATACAGCACAGTACATAAGCCTACTTTATAAAGCTAATATTGTCTCTATGACAGCAAGAAAACCCACTGTGGTATATATATATATGTAGATATATACACATATATAAACGTGGTATATTAATATGGAAGTTTGTGATATGACTTACATACAGTATAAGCTGTTAATATTAACTAGAGGGTCAAGCACAGCTGATCCGTCAATGAGCTGTCATAACAAAATAATCTGCAGAGAAACACCTTAATAATGATATCTTCCCTGATACAATACTGCCACTTTACCCAGCTGCACAAGTCTCATTTGTTGCATTAAGGCACACACACTGTTTAAGTGATTGGCTGAGTCAAGTCAAAAACCAATATAAAATACCGAACAAAAACACAGTTACGACAGCTTAAGAGCGTCATCAAATAATGACGGGATAACTGAAAATCATCCCTTGCACTGCATATAGATTCTGGCTTCAAAATGTATTCCAAAACATGATCAACACTTTTAGATAAGATTTATGGTTTAGTTCATTTTGATGCAGAATATGTTTTTTATATTACACAGGATGTGATGTGATGTTTAGCCCACATTTGCTTCGGTTATTGATGCTTTTTATTTATTTATGGTTATTTACAGTTATTTAGACCAGATTCAGACAAGAAATAAGGATACAATTACTTTTGTGGTCTTGTGCTTAATAACAAACTAGTAACATATGATATATTGTAGGCCATTTGTATTATGCCACCTTTATGGATGTTCAATAAACCATGTTCTTTAACAAAAGGGCCATGGTTAATGTACCTATCTCCACCTAATGTCCTAATTAATCTACCAAAATCCAAGGTCTGATTCAGATTCCACCTAGGCTTTTCAGAGCTTGGGAGCATCGTTATAGTAGCTGTGCGTTTGTGTCTTTGAACAATCGTTTGAACACTTTTTAAACACTCTTAACTGCCTGAATTCTTATTTTGCTTTAAATTTCTCATTTAGCAGCTTCAAACCAAAAAAAAGAGTTATTATATACCGTATGATGCTACATATACTGTAAGTTCTGAATCTGTTTCATGTCTTCAAAGCTACATGATGCTTACAGTGAGTGACATATTTCAACCCAAGTTGCCTCTTGTGCATAATTTTTGTTCCCTGTAATCCAGCCTGACATATTTGGTGTCTTTGGAAATGTCTGTGTCGTGACTAGAATTTAAAACAAACTTCTGTGGGTTTGAACAGTGCTTGTCCTTGCACCACGCATTTTAATGATAACCAACCATCCCCCCACCCCCCGTGGGTCCAGCAGGGTTTAAGAGGTTAAATCCAAGGAAATCCAACTGTGAAAGTCCACTAGCAACAAAATTCACATGCAAAGGTACAACCCCTATTCATTTGGACAAGGACACGTGTACTTATGTTTATGTGTACAAAGGCTTGTGGGAAGGTGAGCGTTGAACATTTGCAAGCAAAGCGGCGAGAGGGACACATTGAAAGGAGAGCTCAAGTTGTCTATGCAAATTTAAACAGTCTGAAAGAACCGTTGACTAATGAACTGCCAGGTGTCTTCTTGATTGACGTCTGCTCATAAAACATCCCAATCCAACTTCCACCTGCTTCACCCATAGTCTACGGTTCCATCGTGGAGAAAAGTCATCGCAACAGACAAAATTCTTTTGTGGGAGTTGGTGAAGGACGGAGAGGATGTAGCAGTACTCCTCGGTCCAAATCTAATTTGGGAACTGCACCTATCATTGAATTTGTGCAACCTTTACATGCCCCTGGAACTTGAAATTTTGAGTGAAGCAAAGTCAAGTGTTGGGAGCATCGTGAGTGGAAATGTGGACTTGGCTCATATGACCATATGGCCTGGGTTGCAGACTTGCCTTATGTGCACTTTGGCATTCTCACACCTCTCAGTACATGTGTGTGCCTGAAATCTGAAAGTCTGCTTTTTTCACCTCTTCAACAAGAAAACAACAATCTCCACCTCGCTCTACCCCTCCCGTGCGGTCTACTGACCATTGCACATGCTCTGCAGAGAAACAGAGAGAGAGAGAGAGAGAGAGAGAGAGTCTCCTACTTATGCTGTTGTTTAGTAAAAGCTTGTAAGTGCACCTGTTGGTGCCGATGTCATTCGGTACCACGTTGGTTTCAATCGTTTCAATAGGCTACGTCATTAACAACAAGCCTCCTCCGCATGTGGCTCACCAAGCTGCGGTGAAAACGGACTTGTGGGTGAAAAACGCGAGTTGTGTTTTTTGGGCGACTTTATAAAACATTCTTCGTCAGCAGTAAGTTAACACATACAGGGAGAAAGAGAAACAGAAAGAGGTGGGGCGGGGCACGCCGGTGTGTGTGGGGGGGAAAAGAGAACTGAAGGGAAAAGTAAAGTGAGCAGATTAAAGTAGCTTGTGGGTAAACACTACAATAAGGTGGAGGATTAAGTAGAATTAAAGTGGTGAAATAAGAAATAATTTACTAGAAATAGGGTAATGTATTCTTTCAAATATTATACATAATATTATACAAATGTGTATTATTTAATAATATGTTCAATAGACCCATACATATACATATATATATCAGGATTTTTGTCATATCGTCAAGAATATCGTTATCGCAGAAATACCCTGAAATATCATGATATTATTTTAGGGCCATATCGCCCACCCCTAATACAAAGACCTCTCCTCTGGTAGAGACAAGCCACTCTGTTTTGTCTTTTACACCACCTACCACTCGTAACTGCAAACAGTAAGGGTGAGACAGGGCTGAGACAACACAGCTAAAGTGAGGTGAGGTCAAGGCAGCAGCTGGGTAGGCACTGGCTGAATCATTATGGAAAAGAATTTCTTATTCACATCCAATAACAAACTCTGATGACCAAGGAACATGCTCTTTGATCCAAAATAAAAATAAGAATAATACAAAATATTATACAGCACATTTGGCTATCATTCAACAATTCTATTAATATAATTTCTATTAATTTGTCACAAAACATAATAAAACAACGTGAATGTGGCCTATAGTAGGTCTAATAACATCAGGATTTGCAGTTTACAGCTTCACAGACAAAACAGAGAGGTCACAACATTTGTTCAGTGATGTCACGGTGGCCAATACAATACAAACAGAAGAACATACCAGAGGCATAATGCATAATAAACAATCACTTGCTCTTAACATTTAGAAGTTTACGCCAACTGATGTGATATTACTATAGAAAATAAATATGTAACACATATGGTTTTTGCTGTGCAACAACCCAAATCACCAATACACTCCACTGAGACAAGCAAATAAGCCTAGAAATGGCAGTGACATAACATACGCAAATGAAAAACAAGAATTTGTACCAGTTTTCCTGTAAAGATCTAGCCTAGAAAATCTCATTCATCCGACCACACTGGAGGACAAATTGAGAGTGAGGTCCATCATGTACAAATCCTTACTTGTGGATGTCCATTATACATATTATGCTATACAAATACATTTGAATTATGGCATTGTAGAGATTTTCATCTTTTTAAAAGCTAAAAAGACCCTCTCCTGTCAGAAATGTTCCCCTGCCCTTTGATTCAGCTCTATTGCTCTACTTTGACATTCACTGTGCTCTAAAATGTCCTTACTCCTTTGAACCTAGAAAATCGGCCAAATAATTAGTAAGCTCTGGTGTATTAAGCACAGTTTAATTAATTCTGCAGTCACAAGCATTTAGGTGTGTAGTGATGGCAACCATAAATAATAAGCATAATGCAAATACAGACCTAGAATATGTATTACATTTACCATAAAAACCTAGGCTACAAAATCTCATTCATGTATCCACACTGATAATGACACACAGTACAACAATAGTGGTATAGTGGGTAGTAGTATAGTGGGTCTAATCCATAGACTGTATAAAACAGGTCTAATCACAATAGGCAATGCAGCATACAACTCCACAGGCACAGGTGAGGTCAACACAAAAAAATTAAATAAAAATATCAGGCACCGCGGCCATCACACCACACTCAGTTCAAGAAAACACAACATCACAACATGCAGCAGTGTGAGAGTAGGTCTGCAGATTTCAGCTCCACAGTCACACATATATCCTGTATGGCAAGGCGGCACAAACAACACAAACATCATTAGCATACTTCAATTTATCTTGCACTTACTATTTGAAGGTCTTCTTGAAGTGCATTCTGTGCCAATTGTCGTTCATAATAACTTATCCTTTATGGTGTTGTAGATAACTTTCATCAGTTTGAAAGCTGAAAGGGTCGACCTGGTATGATTTGCTCTTCCTAGCTGGGTGGCGTGGACTTTTCTAGTTTTAAATATCCATTGTATTATACTTTGGGAGTTTCTTTATGTCCATTTTACTACTTAACATCTGTCCTGGATGTCAATTCAAGTGAAGCAGCAGTTTCAGGCATTCTCAGCTAGCAACGTTGTTTATCAGAGAAGTGTTGAAATAGGAGCCCATGAAAGAACCGGTGTACGTTTTAGCAACAATCAGAATTCACGTCAATGCAGGGCATCAGTTAAGTAACAAAAACAAGATTTATTTCAAGAGAGTGCAGGAAAATCGAATTAACGACATCACACTTGCCAAATTCAATCAAAGATGGCGCGAAATATCTTCTTCGTTTATGGACCGCGGAACCGCTGCATTGTGCTCTTTGTTGCCCCCTGCTGATTGAAAGCTAAATTACAACAGTCTATACTCCAACAGCGTTCAGTATTGTTGTACTGTAGGTTGTACCCATTATCAAGCAGGAGCAGAGCCTGTTTGGAAAATGAATAACAAACAAACAATATACTGTACATAGCATAAACATAATTTCAAATTCTTGCAAATTTTTCATTATTTCAAAGTAAGTCTAGTGTAGTTGAGGCTGCCACAATAATGTAACAGTGAAATGTAAATGCAAATGGTAAAAAAAAAAAGAGATACCTACCTAAAAGCTTAAACATGCAATTTAATTTAGAATATTACCACATACATTGTAAACTGGGGTAAGATGCAGCACACCATATTATCTGTACTGAACAACTGTTGATCATTGGTACTTTTACCAAAAAGCTGGTGCTCTTTTCCTGTGTATTTTCACAATACATAATGCTTAAACCCTGTGTTGCTGCTCCCTCACAAGTTAATTTATTATTCATGAGAGAAATGATTCTTAAACACAAAGGGAGCCCTGTTGTGTTTTTACAGTACTTTCCCATAGTTTAATATACAGGTTAACATCGGGGGGGATACAGCTATTGTTAAAGTATCCACAAGAAACAACACACACTTATTTCATCTGTCTGGAGGTTGTAACTCCCAAGTTTGAGTTCACATAAATCAGTGTATTTTGCAACAGCCTATAAATTCATATGATGATAACTCAGATCTAAGTAGGTAGTTGGCAAAATTTTGCTCCATCTCAGCTGCCACTGGTAGCCTGGCAGTGTCGAGCAGATGGCGCTTTATGTATTTATAATTGT
Organism: Siniperca chuatsi; assembly: GCF_020085105.1. Lineage (NCBI taxonomy): Eukaryota > Metazoa > Chordata > Actinopteri > Centrarchiformes > Sinipercidae > Siniperca > Siniperca chuatsi. The sequence continues at coordinate 16,767,494 of NC_058060.1, forward strand.
CCAAACATTGTAAGAACCTCTCAGTATTTGGATCCTGTGCACTCTAATTAGCTTGATGGATATAAATAAAGTTAAAAAATTTAGCACATCGGAAAAACTGTGTGTGTGTGCATGTGTGTGTGTGTGTGTCAGTGTTGCCTAGACATTATGTATGGACTCTGCTTGCTGATGGGTGTTTGCATCAGTGTGAGTAAGCCCCTATCTATTTCTAAGAGCCAACTACCAGTGTACTTTACCCTCCCATTCAACATGGTGTCATGAGGTGCTCTCAGCGGTGCCAGAAAATCATCAAAATATTTACGATCTTTCCCAGCAGAGCTGTAAAACTGCTTAAGATACTAACCCCATACATTTGTTACTCCTAGAAATGATTTGAGGGTGGCATAATTGATATATCTGGTGAACTGAATTTGATTCACTTTGTTTGTTTTAATGATATTTACTATGAAGATTACCACAGGTGAAAACAGACCATCCTGAGCGAGCTGGAATATACATTACATTTTACACTTATTGTAATTCTATGGTATCTTCATATTAGACACAGCATTTCTTGTTTCACGCCCGACATTTAATAATATGCTGTGGCTGATAAGTTTTTTCAAGAGGCATAAAAATGGTCAAATGAATCAGTTAAAAAAACTTTGATGAGCATTATTACAGCAAATTATGAATCAGAGATTGTATCTGTGTATCTGCAGCTAATGATGCATGCCAGCATTTTCTGGATTCCTCCTTGTATACAAGTAATTATACAAAAATCTGTCATGCTTTTCTGCATTGCTTATGCTGTGGCTGATTTTCATAATGCTGGTGACAGAGGGACACCTATCAGGTCCCCTGGAAAGCCTGCGCATTGATATTGCTTGGTAAGATGCAACACTGCATAAATGAGTAATTTAAGAATAACTACCATATAACATCAGCTGCTGTGAGGTGAGAGGAATATATCAGAGATAAAACAGATCAATTCCTCTAGCCTAGACACCTCTTAAGGGGAATATCTTCTTGTGGAAAGATAAACGAAAGCAGCATAATGCTCATCAAGTGAAACATCTGCAGACATATTGCACTATGTGACATAACATGAATTAAGACGGTGTAAAAAAAATTTTCACAATTGAGAATGACTTCCGGATGGGAGCCGAAACGTCTTGATTCTGAAAACAGTGTCCAGATGACTACGACTGAAACCTTTTCTACGATATAACATGAATTAGTCTTTCAACCACATCGCATGGCCTTCCTCAGCAGATAGATTTGTTTTTGTTATTATCATGTGATGTGGAATTTCGGGCACGTGATAAAAGGTGGTCTTATATGTGGGTCTTAGAGAACGGTGGATGGAGTCTTTGCTGGTTACCTGGCAACCTTAGGTGTCAATAAGACTTCAGGAGGTCACAGCCACAGTTCACCAAGAAAAGTGCATAACCTCCCAGTATAGCAGTAATTTGTTGTTTTTACACTTCTGTTTGTGTACAGATGAGTTACAACTTGTTACTTAGTGAGCTTTAGAGGTCCTGGATAGAGCTAGACTCGCTGCGTTTCCAGTCTTAATGCAAAGCTAAGCTAATCGAGTCCTGGCTCTGGTTGAATACTTAACGCCAGGGTAGGTAATGTATTTCAGAAGCATCTGTATCTGTGGCTGTCGCAGGTTTTTAATAAGGTGCCCATGCAATCATCTCATCTGCCGGTGCACTCATTGCACATGAAAATGTGTTTTGGGGGAGTGGCTTTGGTGGGAGGCCTGAATGGAGGAGGTGGGATTTATTCAGTTGGATACTTTCAAATCTAGCTGTCTCTTGCTAGTTTCTCCAATGTTACCTAGCCTTGCTTTAACACACAGACATGAGAATAGTATCAAGTAGCTCGTATAACTCTTGGCAAGAAAGCAAATAAGTATACATTTCCAAAAATGCCGAACTATGCATTTGAGTTGATGCAAGTAACTTGGGTTAACATTATGGGGTTAGGTGACTCAAACAATGTAGTTGAAGCAAAAGGTTAAATATGAAAATAATTAAATAAAAAAATATTTTTTTTACGTCAGACTATTACATAACTGCTTATAGCTACCTCCTTCATGTCTATTTGCATGTTAAACCTGCGATAACAATTTTTTTTGGCCACTTGGGGTAGGGGAAACAAGCTGTAAACACACCACCGAAATATAATAGCCTTTTAAGTTGATATGGCCCACACAACACCCTTCAAAATCCAACATAAAGTCAAACTTTAGACATATTCACTTAAGTAGTGGAGGATCCTAGCTCATCAGCATCATCCAGTTGTTTATGTAACATGGGGGCCACAGTAATTATGCGAGTACACCATTGTAATTTATGGGAAACATGTCCTATTTTGATGTAGAAGGATTAAGAAGCCTCCAAGGCTTTTTGACACCAATTCACGCAGGAATGAATGCAAAACATTCTCTGCATGTCACCAACAGCCAGATCTGCATCAACAACATTGTGCTGGGGAAAAGATTACACTGATGATGTGTGCGTTCAGTGAGTGTAGTCATCCAAACAGTTTGTTACTTTTTTTTCTCGATGTAAAGCAGCGAGTTATCTGGCCTCATTTCTCCAAAACTGTTCCCATTCCATCTGTCTAATTAAAAGATTGCAAAAACACAGATCGGTAGATTTTGAAATATATATATGTAAATACACTTCAGGTGAGACATTTAATGAAACTTAATTTAACCTTCTATTTTCCACTACCTGGCATTTAAAGTGTTTAGACCTTCCATTCACCTGTAAAGTCCTTCTAGAAGATGTAATTTGTAATTTATTGTGTAATACGATATGGGTTCCAAGACAAGAGCTTGCTGTACTCGACAGCTACACTATACTGAAAGGAAATAGCTGTTTCAAAAGACAGTCTTCATATCAAATAATTGCATAATAAATTGGAATGTCCAGCATAAGAGTGGCATTAAATATTCAGCAATTTAATTTGAACATTCTCTCTTGACAGTTTTTTTTTTTAAACAAAAATTCACCACTTCAAATTAATATAACATTATGCCAGAGGGTGGGCAAGATTTATCTGGAATAAACAGACTGCTCTTTGGGCAATGAGTCTCTACTGTCATCTTTTCACAGGGACTAAAAATCCTTCTGCTGCCACTTAAAACATCAACAACTCTAACCATGTGGGCAGGGTAAATAAAACGGTTTGACAGAATGATACGGCTTTTCTAGCCTGACCCTCAACCCCAGCATGTTTGTTTTCCTTTCCTGCGAACTTTTGCGTAGGTTTCGTTTTTTAGCTTCCTCTTGTATGTGTCGTCCGTCCAACTGACAGGATTTCCTGTCAATATGTGATCAGAGTATATTGTCACTTGTTTCACCTTTATCCATATTGATTGTTTGGAATAAAAACACCTTTTATTATTGAAATTGAAAGTGACATTTTTTACATTTGTAATGGTTTTATTCAAGCCAAGCTGTATATTCATTTATGGTCATATGAGGACTGCAAGAGATTTTTATATTAGCAGCACCATAACAATATATGGTGTGGACCCATAATTTATAGACTTACTTAAAATGGATTTGAGCTGTAATGAAGAGACATAACATGTTCTTTTAAGGTTCATAGTACAGAGACAGACTGAATGAAAGTGTGTCACACTACATAATCCCCGTGATTGTGTTCTTTGCCCAGGATGGTGCCATTGTTTCATGGATCTGTAGATGGCTGGTTTCCTGCACAATCTCCTTTGTCACATCTGCAGCTCATCATCCCATCTCTCTTTTTTTTCCTGGAAGCAGCCCTCTTATCTGGCTTTGCCTCCTCTTTCTTCCATTGCTTTAATGCATCTTGTCAGATTGAGTGTCTCCGAGTCACAGCTCTTTCATTTTTGGATTATACAGCCCTCGAGGGTATTTTTTTTTCTGCAACCCCGCCTCTGCTCTTTTTCCTCTTCAACTTCCTCTTCTTTATCTTCTTCCCTCCTGTTTTTTTTTTTCCTCCTGAGATAGTAGGCCGGTATTCCCAATAAGCTTCTTACCCCAAACCCTCACTTCCATCTTTTTCTGTGCCCTCATGATTGGAGCCAGAAGTTCATGATATCCAGGAGAAGGAGTCCATATGTCATTTAACCATTTTCTGTCTTTATGCACCCCTGGATCATGTTGAGAAGGGTCAAGGTCTCCATCGCCACAGGGATTCGCACGACTGCCATGCACAGTTATCAGTCGTTACACTTGGCATTCAGAATTCAGCTGTGCCAAGTGGAAGCACATCTATATCACTATCTCTCCCTCTGCTAAACCAACAGCTTCACCAGTATGTGTGAGGCCAGAGCACAAAAATAAAGAAACGACTCAGCAGGAGTGGCCTACTTAAGCCGGCAGCTTGATGTGCTTCCGTTTGACTGATTTCACAACTGCAACTTCCAGAAAGACTTAGCTTTTAAACCCCATTGAATGGTCTTAAGGGTCCAGACCTCACAAAAAGATCAACTTGATGTCTTTTTATCCTTAATATCTTTGGTTTCACTGTAACAATGCATTTAAAATATTCATAGAGGGACTGAGAGCTACAGAGGGCATTCATGTTTCTGCATCAGTAGACCCAAGGAATTTGTTTTTCATCTAGAATAATGGGATTTGTATCATAATGTAACTGGTTCAAACTACAATCACCATCAGCTTTATTTTTATTTGTAATGATGTTCTGAATGAAATAACACACGTAAGTCACAGTAAGATGATCCTTTGTGGTTTCTTATCTTAGCGGTAGATGCTGATTTTCTGAGCGAGATCAGTGAACAGCCGTCATTTATTAGGATTTTTACTTCAACCTTTTTTTGTCTCCGCAGGAGGTTATGTTTGTTAATTTCTCACATCTCTGCACAGGATGGAGAGTGTTGCTGGGATGAAAAAAGAAACCTTCTCCTCCTGTCTTGTCCCCCTGTTCTTCTCCTCTCACTCAGCTCAGCACCCTACAGTGCGGCAAAGCTAAGCAGACGGCTGTCCAGACTCCCCAGATCATTACACAGGAATCACACTGGGAGAGGTGATCGGGAAGTGGCTGTGACTCAATGTGTGCCAGTGTTTACTGACATTCATCTCCATATGTCACGACCCCAGCCGATCAGAAACCATGGGCGTGAATTTGGTTTTGGAGGAATAAATGCATGCAGTTGCCTGTGGTAATTGCCTGTTGCACATTTATTATCACACCAGATAAGATTGTATCTCCACAGATACAATTCATTTCCATTCCCTATTAGACAAGTTTACATTTTGCCCATTTTGCACCATGCACATTGATCTAGTATAGGCAGGGTAAAACATACTGTTTAGATGATACAATTCATATGGAAAAACCACAAATGAACACCCTCAAATCTCAACTGAAAACGACCAGCTCTTGTGCCTACTTCAATTACATTTTGGCATATCAGTATGAGAATACGTACTCCAGAGCAAATTAAACCCCCTTGCTTAACCAACCTCCCCCCACCAATTCAATTCTATACAGCGCTGAAATCACTTCCTGACTGCACTGCCAATCTCTCCATATGAGGGGAGAGATTCATTCCAGTCTATTTCTGAAAGTCAAATAAGATGAACCCTCACACTCGCCATGCTTAGATAAGGAGTCGCTTGAATGTGTTGAAGTGTTTACCATGGCTCAGGCTTGCCTTCCATATACACAATACCCCCTCCAAAAGTCTTAACCCTTTATTTTCCTTACAAGTGATTCTAGAACAAATTTGTAACTAAACAATTGTGTCAGTGCTTTTCATTAAACTAACTATTTCCTTTATTACCAACACTAATGGATAATATTTCATTTCAGCCATAGCCAGTGTTTAGGTTGGTCATTTATAGAGATTCAGGGTAGCTGCAGTAACACTGCGAGATGACCTAAGGGGATGAAGAGGGAGAAGATAAAGAGGTTGTTCAGTTGGCGTTCTTTGGCCTCGCATCTTATTATTAACCTTATTATCAGCTTCAAGGCATACAGTTTCACTCTGTTTACCATTCCTTCTATTACTGAATGCCCATAGGCCATGCTGCCATTTCATCATAGTCTGTTAAATTGCAGAGTTGAAAGATAGCCTATACCATCAGCTAGACCGCTGTGAATCGCTTTTGTGTATGATGCAAAGCAGAAAATGTCATCCTCGGTGTGATTCTTGTGTCCTCTGGGAGACCACATCCACCTCCTATTTCAGATGCATCAACTTCTCTTGCTCTGCGACTCCCACACGAGCCCATAACTCACCGTGCGATAGCTGGCATTTAGGTTGTTTTGAGGAGGCCGTGCAAAGTGCACAAGCAAAATGGAGCGTGTTAGTTATTCATTAATGAAATTGTTTTTTCAAGTGAGCAGGGAAGGTTTGCAAACATGCCTCTATTTGGTAATTTTTCAACACACTCCCACTCGGATAAGCTAAAATGGTCAACAGAATATCCTCTCTTCACTCATCTCTCTGCATGAGTAATTGAACTAGGAAATACAAGAAGTACATACCTCTCATCCACTCTTACTGGAATTACTTTTCCTAATGGAAAATGTAACATCAGCCCGTAACATCTTTTCTTTTGATGGTATTTGTGCATATTTTTAGAAATACATTCCAGCAATGACCAATGTCTATTTATAACCATTGATTGCATGATCACTAGGGCACAATCAGGCCATGCCGACGTAGCAGAACTGCATTGGTTGATTGTTCTCTTTGAACTACTAGTTCCCTTTGATTATTGCTAGTGATTGCTACAGAGTGCAGTCACACACACAGCTGCACGCACGCACACACAAGTACTCTTCCTGCTCCACAAATCCTTCAAAATGTGACCTGTAGTAATCGGTGTAACCGTTTTGTAATCACTGTGTGTGTTGATCTGAGTCTGGATGAAGGAATGGGTTTAAGCAGTACAGTAGAGTCAGCTGCTGTTTAATCTACTTGGCTCCTAGATTGTAATCCTCTTTCTTATACCTTGACCTCCAGGGCTTAGAACACAAGACTAAACACACCCATCTTATTCAGATGATACAATAATAATCATCATCTCTCCTCCTTCTGTCCCATGCCCCTGCCTACACCATATGCCACCATGGATCTTTGTAATTATCACTATCTGCACTGCAGATGGCAAAATTTGATTAAAATCCTTTCCAAAAATCACACTTTGTGTCCATTTCTTCGGACAACAGAATGTGATACTCCACCTGAACGTGCAAAGTTACAGTAGCTGGGAGGGGGCCGCTGTGAAAGTGGTTTATCAAAGTAATTGGTGCTTTTCTCTTTGGCCCAGTGTGTGGAATGGAAGGTAACAGATGTCTGTCTGAAGGAGATGTAGGTCACTGAGCTTCCTGCGCTCCCATTGATCCCATCAGATAAAGAGGAGGTTGTTTTTAAGGCTGCTTCCCGCCATGACACCCTATCAGATCTGTAGCCCCATATTACTTCCTATGTTTGAGGAAAATCCATGTCTTTTGAGACTGCTTGAGAGGCTATGTCAGAGTAATTACCGCACCGTGATATCATCTACCCCCACTTATCCTCTATTGGCAATAGAAGCTAAATCCCAGTATTGTAGCCTCCTTTTATTTGCTTTATCCCTGAATGTGACAGGATTTTATTTAGAAAATTAGTATAAAAAAAATTATATAATTTTATAATTCCTATGAATAAATCAGGAATAAACAAGGTGATGAGAAGCATGGATGATGGGGTATTGCTCAAACTTCCTGTAAATATGCTTATTATCATTTATACCAGACAGTACCAGGGAAACCTGAACATGCATCCCTCTAAGCATCTCTCATGATACTTAGTTCTGTTTCCTGCCACAGGGTTAACAAGGCTCTTAATGGAGTAATCCTCATTGGCTGACAGTCTGACAGACTGTCGTCTTAGTGACTTATCCCCTGAGCCATAGGTCAAAGTGGATGGCCCAGGAAATGCTCCTCCCGACATCTCAATGAAAACCTGAGAAAGTCACAACATGCTGGTCATTTCTTAAAAAGTGCCATTTACAACTGTGTGAAAACAAACGCTTGATTGGTTTCTATAGACAGATGTTTCCCTGTAAAAGCCACACAACCCTGATCAACCCCAAATGTGACCCTCACTGCTCACCCTCTCCTCCCCTTCACTCCTGTCGGCACACAGCCTGCACAACACTTGCCATCCATGGTGGATTATGGATGTGTAAGGCCTCGGGGCAGGCTGACTGGCTTGTTTCACTATCTGCTGGGTATGACCCACATCTTTGTCTCCAGCTAATCATTTTATTCCTATGATCTCTGAGTACCTTACCACATCTAATCCTTTGTGCTGCTTTATTTCAGCATTAGATTTCATCTCATCTAAGCGTCTTCCTGATGATAACCTTCATTCCCCTCATCAGTTGGTTTTGGATGTACATTGAATCTCTGTTTGCCACAGGTTAAAATAAAGGGAAAGGAGTTCTGGTAATTTGAAGTGTTATGTTCTGATCTCATCCTGTCTTATCACCCAAACTACATCGGATTAGTGGACAAGCAATCATTACGTTGCATGTAACGCCAGACTTACTCACTGTATATGTAATGTTCATACCCTGAAACTGTCCATGATCAGTTTCAGACAGTGAATTGATGTATCTTCCCCTTGAATCTCTTTGCTGCATTCAAGACATCATTAGTTCACATCTTCATGACTGTGGACCTGAGCCAGTCGAATTCCATAACAACTTGTTTCTTTCATATTGGATTCCTACAAACTATAGACAGCATGTCAGAATGAATATGCCACGCTACAATAACCACCATTTATTGATTGATAAGTTCAATACAACAGTTAAGACAATGTGACACATCAGTGTTGACATATTTATTTCTTCTCATGAAAGGGCAAGTTCTGGGATGAAATATGGAAAAAATTTTGGCTTCTTGATTTGGCTACTGTAACCTGACTGGATTTCATATCTCTGATGGAGATTCAAATCATGGTGGCTTTCAGGTTTAATGTTTTTTTAATGTTTTTTTAATGATATTACAAAAAGAATAGGCCATATTTATTCTCATCTCTCGCTCACGCAGACACACACATTTATGCATGTACACACATGCAAAAACACTGCCAAACATACACACACAAACAAGAATTAAATTGGTCAGAGTCCCTTGAGCCATTTGGAGCCCCTCAACAACTAATCCAGTCTCTGCCTTAATAAATAAATAAAGCTTTCTGCATCTATTATACATGAATATATATTATATGGACATATGGGGGAGATAAAACTACACATTAAACCAATGCTATTCTGAACAGTAAATAAATTATAGAGATAATTTATATTGGTGAAAAATCAGTTGTACATGTCACAGACTGATTTGGCCATAAAACACTGATGGAACAACAAAACCAGATGCCATAAGACCATAGTAATTATAATATGTGTATATCTTTCCCCTCTATTTGCTCTGTTATCTGTGAGTGAAAATGGCACTTCTCTTCCTCCTCCCTCTCATGACCTTTCATGACCAGTGGAAGTGAAGATCACCACAGACTTTAACTCTCTCCTGATTAAAATTATATTAAATAAACTGCACAAGGCACCTTTTTCACATGCCCCTTCACCTGTTAACGGTCTAGCAATTTCTTGTGTCACCATCACAGCATGTGGGAACAGTAGCCACAGTCGATTTTCCATGTAAGACACAATCAAAAACCTAGTAGGATTTCTGTACATTTTTCAGCATGGCTCTGGTGGGCCACGTGTTCAACATTGGAGTACAATGAAAACAAAATTAGATAATAGAGCTTACAGAACCAACAGCTAATGAATCCTGGTATGATTGGACAAAACCTGTATACATATAAACACACGTTTGCAGTTTACATTAATATCAGTGGCAGATCTACCATTCAAATGTTGTAATTCTCTTTGATTTCACACAGATAAAATCATCATTTCTAGCTCGCACCATTTTTGAAATAACAGCTGTCACTGGCAGATTTTCCCAGCTGTAGATAGCTAACTAATTAAGCTAATGTTAGCTCCATGAGTTGGTTGAAAACGCTGTCTCTGGCTGACTTAATTGTTTCTATCTCACTCTTTTTAAAATGGGGACCCCATAAAAGTGTCTTGAATCAACACTTGATGGCTACATACATAGTATCATGCTAAAAGACTGAAGGCCCTTTCAGACAATGCGATTTGAGCTGCGCTAGCCGCTGGGTTCAGTGCACATCTGACTAGGTGTTCGGGGGAAGTCGTGGAGGACAGAGCACAATAGGTTTTTAAAACTTCTAGCAGGAGCATGTCATTTTGTTGTTGACAGCAACGAAGCATGCACTAGCACTATATAGGGTTGACATATTGCCTACCTACAAGCTACCTGTTAAAACACACACACCTGATATACAGTGGTGTGAAAAGGTGTTTGCCCCCTTCCTGATTTCTTTTTTTTTCTCGCATGTTTGTCACACTTAAATGTTTCAGATCATCAAACAAATTTAAATATTAGTCAAAGATAACACAAGTAAACACAAAATGCAGTTTTTAAATAAAGGTTGTTATTATTAAGGGAAAACAAAATCCAAACCTTCATGGCCCTGTGTGAAAAAGTGATTGCCCCCTAAACCTAATAACTGGTTGGGCCACCCTTAGCAGCAACAATTGCAATCAAGCGTTTACGATAACTTGCAATGAGTCTTTTACAGCGCTGTGGAGGAATTTTGGCCCACTTATCTTTGCAGAATTGTTGTAATTCAGCCACATTGGAGGGTTTTCGAGCATGAACTGCCTTTTTAAGGTCATGCCACAGCATCTCAATAGGATTCAGGTCAGGACTTTGACTAAGCCACTCCAAAGTCTTCATCTTGTTCTTCTTGACTGATATTTAAATTTGTTTGATGATCTGAAACATTTAAGTGTGACAAACATGCAAAAAAATAAGAAATCAGGAAGGGGGCAAAAACTTTTTCACACCACTACTTGGTTGGAAACATGTTTCCAAGATAGGCTTTCCTCCCAAGGTCTCGATACAAGCATGTTGTACAATTCAGGGAATTCAGACCACACACAGTATTAGCTTTTTCTCTGTTTTGCCTTCCGTGTCTGGCTGGCTGCCTCGTTTCTATTGGCCACGCAGGTATTCGTCATAGCGCCCAAAGTTCAACCTATTTGAACTTTGGGTGCGAGCCTGCTAAGCGGCTTGGAGCAGGTGTCCTGACAAATAAGAGCGCAGTGGTGCTGTTGTCGTGTTGTGCCTGAAGGGGCCTTGAGGCTGAAGTTGCATGTGGCAGGCAAAAAGTCAGCATCCACACCAATTAATTAACAGAAGACATGGATATAAAGAAATGGCAGTTAGTCCTACTGTACTGTAAACCTACTATACATATGATAAGGAAAAATGTCAGATCAGACTCATATTCATTCAAATATAAGATTGTGTGGCTGCTTAGCTTAGGACCTACATACTAGGGCTGCTGGAGTGTAAAATCACCCAAATCTTATAAAGAGCAGGAACTGCTAACATATAGTAGAATTTCAGCATCCTGTAGCCCCACAAAATAATGCAGTATGAAATGCTTCTTGGCTCAAAGTTAGGTTACTACTTTCGATAGTAAGTCCCATGGCATGCGCATTGCTTCAGCATGTGGAGAAATCCAAAACTTGATTGGCCTGCATTGTTGTCTTGTTAGCTACTAAGCTATGATTGGACAATCACTGTTTGGGGAGGAGTTTAGCGAACTCTAAGTTTTTAAATCATCAAAAGTCATTTCAATCTGTCACAATTCATTACATTCTTTTCTGGTTTCCATATTTTTTTCAACTCTCAAATTGGAACTTCTCCCTCTTGTGAGTAGAAAGATCATTACATTTATCAGGTCATGTGAGGGTAGACTGACACAGTTTTTCCTTGTAGGAAAGCATTGTGTAAATGCTTAAAATCACAATCTCAGCTCACCATAATTAAACTGTCGCAAGTTCTGTGTATAAAACATTGCATTCATAACATTTAAAATTTTGTGTTAAATGCGAACACGGAACAGATTTACTACATAACAGTGTAAATACCACCTAAAGTATCATCCTGCATGGTCCTAATTATTCACCTCAGCAAAGTCTTTCGACACTGTTTTCTTCTCGTTTTCTTTGCTGGATAGTCTCTGATTGGTCAGTCAGGATTCAGTTTATGCAGTATGTTACTTTCAAGTTCAGACTTTTGCACTTTGCTCTCCTGTGCTCAATTCTCATTTGCCCTTAACTCTGACTGTCCAGTTGTTTTTCACACCAACTTGCAAAACATGGAGAATGAAACACCAATTTGATCATCTGGAACTCATAGTGTGGCCCGGTGATACTCAATACACAAGACCCAGAATAAACTGGAACCAGAGACTGCTATACCAAAAATATAGATTTTATTGACAATGCATGAAATAAAAGACTTGTCTCCATTCAACTAGGTGGCAGCAAGGGAGATTCAATATAAAGCCTAAATGCAGGCCATAATAAAGGCACATGCTCCCAAGTTTGCCCTAAGGGCTTTCTGCCAGAAAGCCTTACTACTTGGTTAGGATTAGGAGGGATGTGGTAAATTCTCCGTTCTGCCCCTCACCAAACATGACGAATCTAACAAATAACACATTTTTAACAATTATTTAACAAATCTTTAATACTATGAACTAAAAGAAATATTTCATGGTTCTACAGTTTCACTATTAAAATCATGCTTTTAAACATATTTTAAAAAGGGAGCTCCAACACTGGCCCGGCCTCAGCTGCTCTCTCAGGTGTGTCTCAGTGCAGGAAGAAAGGCCCAGGTGAGCTTCCCGCCCCTTGCCTGGGTACTAGTGCTAGACTTTCTGTTACCTTCCCTTCCACGTGAGGATTAACGTACAAGGATGCAGTTCCGCAAAAAGAAAAAAAGAGTCTATTATCGAGTTGAAGAAGAACTGGTTTTAGATGAAAAGAGTTCTTCAACTTCATAGGTTTTTTTCAAAACCATAAGGGAGCTAAAAAATGAATGTGTGGGCTGCTGGTGGAGGAAGACAGAGGTCATATTTTGTCTCAACATGTGGATGCACTCACACACCCTCTCCCTTTCTCTCTCTAACACAGACACACACACACACACACACACACGCACACTTACGCAAAAGGCAAAACTTGGCAGTCAAACACCATAACTACTCAACAAATTGCTGTCCAGCCTGCTGTAGGCCTGTGTGCATCATGTCTCAGCATTCGAATGACAGCTTTGAATTGCTTATTATGCAGTTTCTCTGGAGTGCTCTGCTTGCACATGCAAGCCACAATCTCTGTGCAGCAGCAGCTGACTAGGGAAACTGCGGAAATAATTGTCTGTCGTTCCTTGTTGGCTGCTTTGACGTCTGGTGAATCCCTTTGTGGTGCACTAACAGCGTTGTTTGAAGTCTCTGTCAGCGTGGCAGGCAGTGGCATGGCGCGAGTGTGCGATACATGCTAGTTCACATCTGTGGTGCATTCCACGATCTGCACAGTGTCAGACTGGCTGGTGGGAAGATGAGGTTGGAGGGAAGAGCAGGCTGAGCATAATAGCTGCAGGTCTGACCCCGGCAGATGGACAAGACAGCTTCTGAATGGAGAGTGTGTTTTTTTTCAAATGTCATCTTGCACTTTCTTTCTGAGACAGGCCAAACGCCCAGACAGTGGCAAGCTGTGGTTTCCAACCAAGCATTTGTTACCGTTTAGAGTGCGAGAACTGTTGCTTGATGTTGCACACAGTGAGCATTGAGGTGAATTGCTCTGTTTTGATAAAATGTGCAAAAGGCTCTGATTGTGTGTATATAGTGATGTTTTAGGGTGTTTCAGACAATTGTATTTTTTGCTGCATTAGTACTAGCTTTTTTCACATTGGATTTTTTTATTTGAGTCAACATATCTGAAACATTAATCAAAAGCTAAAGAAAAGAAAATTGCCTCAGAGCTCACTATTGACCCCAATGATGGATGGTGTCTAGTGTTTATCCAAGCATTGTTTCTCAAATGTTTACTCCTGTAGTGCTTCAAATCAAAGATGTAGAGAGCTGGGAATCTTTGAATAGCTTTAATCAACTTTTCATCAATTTTGCACTTGTCAGAGGGGAACTATTGTTCATGAAACAAATGCACACTGGTAGAAGAACATAGAAGGATGCATGTTTTCCCATTGTCCCTGGTCACCATGCCCAGCCCGCCCTATATGCTGAATACGCAATTGTGTAGGGCCCTGTGATTCCTTTTTAAGTGTTTTTTTTTTTAATAAAGAAAGTTGCTGGGAGACGTAAAGCCAATCAATGGCTCTGACCCAGAACAGGAGGCTCCCTCCTCAATGAATAGATCATGTCAAGCCAGTCAACATCTCTGTCGGTGACAGTGCAAGTGCTGGAATCTCTGATGGCATCACCCAAAGAGAGGACAGAGACAGAGGAGCGTGCACGCGTCTGCATAGAGTGCCATCCGTGACAGTTCTTCTGTGCGCGAGTCGTTACACTGTGTGTGTGTGTGTATATGTGTGTGTGTGTGGGGTTTGACCCTCTCAACGGGACTTTATTTCACCGGCAGAGTAATCACGAGGATAAAATGGTCAGGTCATTTAAAGGCAGCAGTATTATAGAATTTCCTCCCGACATTATGCATGAATGAAGAGATCAAACATTTCACCTGCTCTCATGCTGCATTCTGTCAGGTTGACAGGCACTGCCATCAACAAACAGCAGGCATCATGCATGTATGCTAAATAAATATCTGACACGCTGTCCTCCATCAACCTATCAAATTGTACATTGATCTACAGCTGTATTTGCGGCATCTACAATACTGCAAATACAATTAAAGGCATAAATAAATGAACCATTCAGATTACTATTGCAAGAATGATCTAATTTTTCGAGATTATTTTGAATTGTACGACTGCTCTTGAGTGCTGGCTAGGTTGTATTGTATTTCTGTCAACATGCCTGTCATCAAGAGTTGTATTACAGTTTAGAAAGACTTTGTGCCTTGAGGATGTTGCTGAGACCTCTGATTTAAGGTCTGAGGGCAAAATTCTTAATGAACATCTATTGAATGAGTGCATGTTTACTACAAATGTGTGTTTTGTGTATTAATGTCATGCAAGGATTATGCACACTTTATAAATTACAGGAATGTTCTTGCCACATTGTGGTAGTACAATAGGCTATCAAAGGGTTGCCATGTTGTTCTCACAAAACAAATAATAGATTTATATAGTAAACTATAGTTTATAGTTTTATTTCATAGTTGTCAGCTCCAGGTAAAGTAAGGAGGGGCCCCAAAGAAAATATTGCCTGGGGCCCCTCTAGAGCCAGGCTTGCTGGTCACTTTGGAACTCTATTGGAAATAAAAACATTTGACTGTCAGTAACTTTATCATGTTGCCTGCAGAGTGGATGCAAGGTGAGAGACAATGTGCTGTATTTGTATCCAGTATCTGCTTTCATATGACCTGTGAACTGTTAATTCCTTTCCAAGCTCACATGGAAAATTCAGAAAGAGGGACAAAATCCAGGGTGAAACTTTCTAACGTGTTATCAGCTTTAGCTGAATGTCACTCAATGAGGTGGACAGTCATCAAAGAAAATATTCCATTTTGTCCACTCAAGTGTCACTAAGTGATGGATGCCCCCAGAGTGAGCCAGGCTGCAGTTCTGCAGCTGCCTGTGGGGCAAATGTGAAAAGCACCGAGGATTTTAGCACCACTTTTCACAGGCATAGTGGAGCTGCCATGTGAGGTCACAGAGGAGTAAATATAGCCCGGAGAGAGTGTTAAAGACATCGGTCTGGGTCCAGGCTCATGTCAGATGTGCCGTCCTTTCCATGGTCTGGAGGGCAAGGAAACTAAGCATATCATTAGGATGCACCAAGGAGGGTAGGAGAGGTGAAGGGCAAGCAACGGGCCTAATGCTATAGTAGGTTATATGATTTTCCATCCCTGCAATTCAGTCGGTTCATAAAGAAACATATGATTTGTCTAATCTAGAGTGCCGTGGCTGTGGCGGCATCCCTCCTTGCCAACATTCTATAGCCTGCCTCTGGAATGGAAGCGTGAACAGTTACCACAATCAGTGCAAATGTCACCTAGTATCATCTCCAACTTGCTAAATGCTAATTACATCTTGTCTGAGTCACAGCGTACCATATGGCAAATGATAAGATTATTATTGTTATTTTTTTAAAATCTTATCTCGGCTTCACTGCAGACGCCATGAAAAATACATTGAAATAAAGCCTCGATTTTGAGCAGATGTGCACATCAGAATTTGATTCATTGGGCAAGGATGTGCAATTGGCATTCTCTGCTATCTAGACTGCCGGTGCTGGTACTGATTTGCGTGTACGGTGGATAATATTTTGTCTTTAGCGGAGATGAATACAAGCCTGGATAAGTGAGTCTACTGAATAAATGATGTTTATAATCATAGCCCTGGGTGTCAGCTAATGTGCCTGGGGAGATGGGGGTGGGAGATGAGCAGTTCCAATCATCTGTCCAAGCAAGCCCCTCCAAGGCAGATGATAATGAGGGTCTAAACTGCTGCACGGGTGGGTAATGGGATTGTAAGCATGCTGGTCTCCTGCTGGATAAGCTACCCCGATAGCGCCACTGACCTCTCCCCCGATGGCTGGGACAGGGACTCACAGCTCCATTTGGTGTATGTGTGTGTGTTTAGGTTGCAGGTATCATGTATGAGACAAAAGGGCAGCGGTAGGTGTGCCGGCGGGAAGGTGAAAAGGTGGGAGGTGTTCACATTTCCCCAGCCAGAAAGTATAGGGGAAGAACAAATAAAAATAAGGGAGGACAGTTCAGGAATGAAGGCTCAGGAAGGGTCATATTTGCTGTGATTAAACTTTTTTGTGAGATTTCAGTTCATGGTCTCACTGAGACCAGTTATTAAAGTTCATGGAGGATTCTTGTTCTGGCATCCGCAGGAAGTCACCATTTAAACACTGTTAAAAGGTGAACCATACTAGGCTGCATGCAAATTAGCACTTTTCCTCACCCTCCTGTATAATCTGTGTTGGTTAGTTTAAACTTGTGACAGTTTGTGTTCCTCTTTGTGAATGCAGCTTATCTCAGCTGGCCACTGTTGTTTTGACTTTCCAGACAGTTCTTCTTGACATAATAAGTCATTTTGTAAATTTTTCTGATTTGGACACAGATGATTGGTCCTCTTTGGCGCTCTGTTGGTCGCCTTGCGTTCCTTTGAAAACTCACATATCAAACTGCTGATTGCCAGACCTCTTCAATGGCTGACATATAAAGCCGTTAATGAGCATTCAGTTGAAAATGACGCATCTTTGCAAATGTGATAAATTCAAGTTAAAGTAATTTTTCTTGAACTTAAAAGGTCATAAAGCGAGGACTGCCAGTGCAGCACACAATGTATGTATATGAAGCTTTATTCATATCACTATCACTACATTCTGTCAAAAGGTTTGATGATAACTGGCTGACTAGGTTCCTGGCGGAGAAGAGTTTCCACCCCCATGATAAAGATGCTCCTGAGCTGCACTTTGAAGGGGATCTGTTAAAGAGACGTGGCCGTCCTGAATGCCCTTGGCCTTTATTGACAAGATTGTTTTCACACTGCTGTTTTTCATTAAATAATTTCTCAGACTCCCTTTCATTCCCCTCCATGAGCGCCTTCTGATGTCAAAATGTGCAGAACTAGAAAATCAAACTAAAACCAGATTAACTTACTAAAAATTCAAACACCCTGACTCCCATGATGCTTCCTTTTGGGCCCTGTCAAGCATACTGAAGCTGTGTTTTCACACAACGTATAACCTCAGCTGTGGATTTGTGTTGGGCTGAAGTGTGCGACAGCTTTAAAAAATAAAAAGCCTCAGAACCAGAGCACTATCTAAATGAGGCATAATAGATGTGAGAGTGACATAACAATGTTGAAGGGATGTAAGCAGCCTGACAGAAACATTGCTTCTAGCAAGTCCTGTGTTGCATTAGTGATGATTTTCCAGGAGGGGCTCACAAAGAGTCTTCAGAGCGCTCTCCTGAGCCCCAGCCAAACCCGGAAAAGCCCCAAAACAAGAGGCCATGTGCACACAGGCAAGCGCTCCCTGACACAGCTTCACACGTTGTTATTCATAACGCATTCTCAACACTGGCCAAATCTATTTCCCCCCACTTCCAAAAAAAATATATAGGTCATTTCGGTTCTAAAAATGGCTGCCTCTCCCTGGGGCTTGCCAGTGCATGAAATAGACTTTACATCACGTTGGCCAAGCAAAAGCAACCAAGAAACTTTCCTTTTTTTTGTCGTTGCTCATTTTTCATCCCCTTTTGTTGCTGTAATCTAACATATGGCGGTTCTTTCACTCTCCCCTCCTCTCCTTCAGTTTATGACCTGAATAAGATATCAGCAGTTTGCCAGGTTTGGAATATGACAGGAGAGGCTAAAGTCATGTAGAGATTTAGATAATATGGTTGCGGAACACTCTACAATGCTTCCCACCTCTGCCTTTCAGACTTCCCCCGTGCTGATAAGCAGGAATTCGGGGGTGGATTTCAAAATGCTTTGGATTTGCAAATGCCTGCCGATATGGTGAAGGTAGTCACATGACTGACAGCACAATTACTTCCTACCTGTTTGTAATGCTACCTATCCTCTCAACCACTGGTAGAAGAATTACAACAATATCCACTCTTCCTCTAGGTAGTGGCTGTAAAACACAATATGCAAAAATAAGCTGCTCTCGCCTGCGTTGTGGCTTTGACAACTTAGACTGCAATTTATGGAGGCTAACTCACTTGCAGCAAATTGGATAATGCAGTGAGGAAATTTCTATTTTTCGTAGTTTAGAGTTCACATATTTCCAGATGATCTTCCTCCACAACCATATTATCTCATTTTAGTTAAAAAAAAAAAAAACCCATTTCCACCTCCTTCCTCTGTGTCCAATGCATAAACTCCCCGGTGGCTGCCCACTGAAATTGCCTCATGTTTATTTAAACTTAGAGGGCAGCAGTGGAGCGCCTGGTGCCCCATTCGTTTTCTGTGGTGTTTTCTTATAGCCAGCCAACCCCAGAGCCATTCATCAGCTGGGCTATAAGTGTAGCTACAGCGCAGAGGGCTAAACAGCACTTCACCACAATGAGTGTGACATCAACTCTCCACACAAACCAGCGGGTGCGTCAAAGAGAAGCACAATTACAGAGGAGAAGGAGAAGAGGTGGAGAAATGACCATGGAGAGAGACAGAAAGAAAAAAAAAGGCAGAGTGTGTCAGTCATGTAGCTTCTAATTTTGGTTCTGGCTCGAGCACTACTTTGTTCCACCACAAGCTTTTATGCTACGACCATGAGCTGGCTCAAGACAGACAGAGAGAGACAGAAGAGCTATTGCATTAGCAAAGACCACACTCCACACACACCAAAAATACCATGCGCGCACACAAAAATAATGAGTAGGAGAAGAGTTTAGAGTTGAGTTAATAAAGTGGTGATGAACGTTTTTGCATGTGTTTGAGCATACAAAACTGTTTGTCTTGTGTTTATAAAATAAAAGCTCCTCTGAATGTTAGGCTTTTAAAATGTTTGTGAAATCTTTGTGAAAAAATTCACACAAAATTCAACACAGCCACAGTAAACTGTAAATTTATCTCTGTAAATTTAACAGTAAAATTATCTCCCCAAATATGGATAGAAGAGAACGACCCCCATCTTAGTTGAGTGGAGAGCACAACAAAGGGAACTCGAGCTAGGATCCAAATTAGAGGAAAGATGAAGATATGAAAGATCAAAACTGAGGAGGAATGAGAAAAAAGGAATAGGAATTGGCAAACACTGACATCCAGCTGTGCCAGTGAATCCAATTTTGAAGGCAATATGAACTAGAGCCAAATCGCCTGTAACTTACATGGGAAATAATGAAAAGATTGAGACAGGATCAAGAAGAGTCCACACAGGTCGGAAGTGAATATATCTATATATATATATATATATATATATCTTCATTTATTTCAATATTTAAACCCACTAAAAGTTGTAAATACAACTTTTGAATGAAAGGCACAGGAAAAATCAGACAATGCTGATATAATACTCAAAAAGAAAAATTACAGTACAAAAGTGGACAGTTAGTTACGCACATAAAAATCCCTCCAGGTTCAATGTCCTCCAGACAGGGGAAACAGAAAATATATCTGACACTACGAGGGGGGGCAAAACCAGAAATCCATCAGCCAAACTTCTATTTATTGCTTTTCCTGACTGACAAGGGGTCATGTCAGCTCCCTAGGTCTTGAGGAAGGCCAAAAAGCAACTGCTGTGCTTTCTAGTTTCCCCGTAGATGGAGTGGCTCATATTTACTTGATTTTTTGTCTATTGACCGTGCTACACAACACTCCACTGGGCATTTAGCGTCTGATTCACAATATCAAGACAGATGACATACAAAACATATGGAGCCAAAGAGGGGATTTCTTTTTTTTTTTTTAAAGGTTATTTTAGTATGATCTTTCATAATCCATTACCAAATGAGCCTATATTTGTGATTATGCTTTAATTCGCTGGCCCACTGAGTGTAAAATCAACCCAACTTCTAAGTGGTGCAGAGTGTTTAAATATTCAACAGAAATTTCTGGGCTGCAAAATTTAAAAGTGCAGGTCAGAAGCCAGTTGTGGAGCAAGTAAGTAATTTAGGATATCTTCCTTTCCTTTTTTAACATTTACTTGATAGAGCTGACTGCACTCAGCACTAGTGGGAGAAGTTTCAAGATATGATTAATTTATCAATTACAGACATTTAAAGAAAATTTGGGGCTGGAGGCCACTACTACGCTGTTTTATTATGTTTTCTAGTCCTCTGAAGAATCACTTAATTTCCCACTTTCATATAGTCAACATTTTTTTGACCTTGTTGAAGAAAAACATGTCTAATTCTGATCATCATTTATCAATCGTATGGGAGGTTAACAAAGTGGAAGGCATTGAGTACGCCCAATCTTTGACTTGTATACCTCCGGAAAAGCTTCTTATTTGAAGAATAAGAACAAAAAAACCCAAAAACAAACAAACAAAAAAATCAGTATGCAGGCCTGCCAGCTCATATACGATTGTGTACACATTATGATTCCTTCGGACAGCTCTATTGGGGAACAACTGGAGGGAAAGGTGCTGTCACTCTGTACTGCTCCGGGTTCTTAATATTATATATAGCCTCTTTGGTATGGCACATCTGCATCAAGGGACCACCACTGTCCAATTATTCCCTTCCTTTTCCTATGTGCAGCTGTCTCACTCTCTCTGTTTCCTATTAAAAAAGGGGAAAAAAACACACTTAGAAAAAACAAAAAACAAAAAAAACCTACAGATGATTGCCACAATCCTGGAACGTGGAAATTAAGTGATTGATTGGAGTAGCAGGAAATTAGACTTATGTAGCTGTCAAGGGTTTTCTTTTTCTCTTGCATGAAAAACCAAACCCCCAACCCTCTACCTGCTGTAGTTTGGCCTTCTCTGCTGCTTGACAGCAGGAGATTCATGCTACCTTCGCCTTCCCTGCAGCCATGCTACAGAGGAAAAAAAAAAAGCCATGGCACAGCAAAAATGTAAATGCACCAATCTACTTAAATTCAGCCCTGAAAAAAAAGTACAAAAAAACAAGAGATCCTGGGGGTAAAATAAAACTGGTGTTAAGATTCAATGTTATGAAACAACAGTTCTGATGGATGTGGTCAGGGCTGTGCGATGTTGCTGCTGCTGCTGTTGCTCTGGTTTGCATTAGCCTGGGTCCAGTGAAGGTTGCGTTTACCAGAGCCCTTTCTCACCTCTCCCCCAAGGATGGCAGCCCACCCTGGGAGAGGAGAGGTTACCTCTATCCCCTCTCTATCCTGGTTCTAACCAAAATCTCTTAGCGCCACATTCCTCTTTCACATAGGAGCAAAGTCAGGTAAAAGCTAGAGCTTTAACAAATCTGCTTTGAAGTTTGATTCTTACACTTCCTGATGCAAGACCTCTAAAACCTTCCTGCTCCAGTGCACAAAGGGGAGCGAATGACATCATGTACAAGAACCAGGATCTTAAGAGTCCGGAGATAAAGAGTACAGGAACCAGTCTCTCAGTGAGTCAGGCTA